>NC_056751.1:819477288-819667288 GCF_019279795.1 Protopterus annectens | reverse complement strand
AAACCTCCCCACCTAGTTGGGTTTTACCAAATAATGTAAAGCAAATCCAGACAACAGAAAATCAAATTAAATGGGGGGCTATGCCCTCCCACACCCCTAACTATATATACTAACACCAGGATTGCACTACAGTGGGGGAAAGGACATATACCTTTGACTTGCCTTAGAGTACTACTTGTCAGTGAAATGAGTTTTAGTTGAAATGAACTTTAGGTGATTTGGTCTCAGTGAAATGGGTGTCAGTGTAATGATACAAATCTATAAATATACGGGTCTACTTCATTTGACCTAAAACTCATTTGATTGACACCCATTTGACTGACACCCAATTGAACTAAATTTCATTTGAATGACAACTCATTTTACTGACTCCCATTTCACCAACAGCTTACAATGCTGAATTTCAACATACTAAATCTTAAACCATAGACAAGCACACTTAGAACCAATAGCTAACCCGTTACAGAACTTAAAAACTACTTACTTACCCTCTTAACAGAAATGGGACAATGTGCAACCAAAGAAGGTGGGGGGGGCTACCCCCCCCCCCCAATTATATATACTAACTCCAGGATCGCACTACAGTGGGGAAAGAGCATATATCTTTAAATTGTCTTGCAGTACTCTACACGGTGCCACTGCTGCTGGGAACATACAAAACATTTGTCAAATTACTTTACATACTTCCCATAAAAATGTAGAGAGAGACAAACCCACAATTAGAAACACTACAATAGTACTTTCTACATAACTACTGGAATTCTAACAGTCAGCACTGTAAGTTACAATAATTCTTTTTATCATAAGCAAGTCAAAGGTAAAGTAAAACCCACAACAAGTCTATGTCTTAAATGTCGGTGAAATGGGAGTCAGTCAAATGAAATTTAGGTCAATTGGCTGTTGGTCAAATGGGTGTCAGTCAAGTGAGTTTTAGGTCAAATGAAGTAGACCCATATATATATATATATATATATATATGCTAATGCTCATATACTTATATAAAAGAAAATATGCAACAAAGCCACAAAAAATCGACAAAAGTTAATTATACTAGAAGCAGTATTAATAAGTTCATAGGTTCAGTAATAGGCTAGCTACCCTTTTGGGCCATTTTAAGCCTAGCCAGTTTTCCTTTCTGTGCTCAAAATAACTTATCTCATTTGGTTATAGGTTGACCTTTCCCATCCCATGGTCAGCAATTATTTATTACTCCTAATGAGAATAACTGGGATCATACCATACATAACTTGAGGCATAAAGCATTTAGGAGCTGCATCTGTTCATTAGTAGTATAGGGGACAGTCCTCGGTTAAGTTTTCTGTTTCCCATCCAGAAATCTAAGCTGCCCTTGAAAATGGACAGTGACAAACTTTGTTTTATGTGGATGGTGAGTCTGTTCCACAGCAACACTATCCTTTGTGAGCTATACCTGTCCCTCCAAACCATTCTGTTGATATTGTAGAAGAGGTTTAGATTCCTAGACCGAGGATTTCTAACATCATTTGATTTGCTGATGTACACTAAAGCCATCAGTAGTTATTTGGAGGATGCCTTGTATCCCAGACACAGATTACCTCTTAGCAGTCTGTAGGATACTGAGTATAGTGACTGGGCTTTGAGTCGGTCCATGTAGGACATGTTGTTTAGGCCTTGGATACTTTTAATAAGACATCTCTGTTGGTGTTCCAGTTGTTGCATGTGTCTGGACAGATACATGCTAAAGGAGGCATTATAGTCAATGAATTGCCTAATGAGGGCAGTGTAAAGGGGGGCAATGACATCCCTAGATCTAGACACAATATTTTTGTTTACAAGCTGTGCAGCATAGAAGGACTTTCTTACAACAATAGACACAGGATGGCCAAAAGTTAGGCCACTGTTCACAAACGTTCCCAAATGCCAAACAACTGAATTAACTTTTAAGGGCATATTGTGAATGTGGTAGATCCCTGGGGTAGATGACTTCCCAAAGGATATAATAATGTATTTTTTGGCATTTAGTTTCAGTTCATGATTTTGGCACCAGATATTTATTTGAGACAAACCTTCCTGCAGGATGGCTAAGTCATTTCAATGACTGCTCCTATATTGCAGTCATCTGCAAATAGTAACCAGATCCCTTTTGTATTGGTTTTTATTTCAGAAAAAAAAACATTAATATTTCCTGCAAAGACCACCATTTACATGTTAAGATCAAACTTAATTTCCAGATAGACTAAAGCTTCTGTAATCACTTCAATCATCATACATTAAAGGAAAACTATGTATTTGTGTAAGATTTCAGTAGTGCAATTTCAATATTTTGTGATGATATTTTATCCACGGAGACTATGAAATGCCATGTTATTAGCAGGTCAGGATGATTTTTCATGTTAATTTTCTCTTTTTAAGGGTTTTACACTTCCTAGGACCTTAACTGTTTTTCATTGCTTCCTCCTTAGATGCATTTAAACCTCTGAATAATATGACATGAAAGAAAGCCATTGACAGTTTTTAACTAACATATTTTATGAAAAATGTATGTCGTTAACTGGGACTTGAGTCAGAGATTTTCAAAATTTAGTGCTGATACTCCTGCCCACCAGAAATGCAAAAGACAAAAACCATGTGGCTCAGAAAACACAAACTCAGCATAAGTGAAATATTCAACATAGTGCCAATCTACAAAACAGACTAACATAGAAAAACTCATCTATGTTTTATAGGTTCATAGGTTCATTTTAGGTTCATAGGTTCATTTTAGGCTATCTGCCCTAGGGCATTTATAAGCCTAGCCAGAGTGTGTTTGGCTTTTGCCACCCATTTTAAATTAATTTTGCTATGCCCTTTTTTGAGGTTAGTATACTGTGCCTCTGTCTAAAAGTGACACAGAAGTGATAACCGGGGTAAACCTACGATCTCCTATCCACTCATCAAGATTCCTCTTGAAGAGAGTCAATGAGGGACTCTGCCTAACCTGGACTGGGATTTTATTCCAGAGTGAAGGGAGCCTCTGGGTTATGAATCTGTCCCTCCAGCATGTCCTATTTATTTCAGTGCTGAGGTTCAAGTCTCTCGAGCGCGTAGCTCGGGATTTGGATTTTCTGAGGTGCAGCATGTCCATTAATTCCGGCTTGGACATGGCTTTATACGTCAGGCACAGATTGCCTCTGAGCAGGCGGTATGCCACTGAGTAGAGTTGGAGTTTCTTTAACCGGGCAGCATATGGCATCTGTTTGAGCCCTATGATCCTCTTGGTGAGGTACTTTTGGGGTCTTTCCAGTTGCTGCAGGTGTCTGGTAAGGTACATCCCCAAAGGGGCATTGCACTCAATTATGGGCCTGATCAAGGATGAGTAAAGAGGCACGATGACCTCCTCTGATCTAGATGTGAATCCATTCATGATTAGGTGGGCTATATAAAATGTTTTTCTAACCACTTTGGCCACATGGTTGTCAAATGAGAGATTGCTATCAACTTGGGTCCCCAGGTCCCTAATTACTTCTTCTGTATTTAATGGATTACCACCTATGTGGTAATTTGTGGGCACTTTGTTTTTGCCAAAGGGGATGACTATACACTTTTTGGCATTTAGATTGAGGCCATGGCTCTGGCACCAGTTGTCTGTTTCTGTGAGGCCCTTTTGGAGGATGCTTGTGTCGGCTGGAGAGTCGATTATGGCGCCCAGTTTGCAGTCATCTGCGAACTTGGTCAGCCACAGTTCTTCCGTGTTGGCCTGTACCTCTGAGAAATATAGACCGAACAAGAGAGGTTCCAGGACTGAGCCTTGTGGGACACCACTTGTAACTGGTTTGGAGTCTGACATGGCTCCAGCATGTGGGTTCTGTCCTTGAGCCAGTTTGCAACCCATCTAGTGATATAGGGGTTTATATTTAAGCTGGTGAGCTTATCTATAATGCCCGAGTGGGGTATAGTATCGAAGGCTTTTACGAGGTCCAGGTAGGCTGTATGGACCACCTTCCCCTCGTCAATGGCCTTGGTGACTGTTTCAAATAAATCAACCAGGTTTAAGAGACAGGATCTGCCCTTAACTAAGCCAAACTGGGTAGGATCCAGTGTCTGTAGGTCCCCAATATCTTTATTTATGAGGTCCATGATGATCCTTTCCATAGCTTTGCAGACCAAGCTAGTCAGGCTTATGGGGCAATAGTTTCCAGGATCCATTGAGGCACCACCTTTGTGGAGAGGGACCACTGTTGCTGTACGCCACTCTTTGGGTACATATCCTGTAGTAAGGCTGAGACTGAACAGTAGTTTTATGTTTGGGTTTAGCTCTTCTTGGAGTTCATGTAGGACGCAGCCCGGGACACCGTCTGGTCCCATTGATGCTGTGTTTTTTGCTTTGGAGAGGGCAGCTCTTACCTGAGCATCTGAGATGTCAAGGGGGGCAACACTCTGCTGGGATAGATATTTGCCCTTTTGGTGGGGAGTTTGCGCTGAACCTGTCAGCTAGGATGGTGGCAATGTCTGTGGGTTCGGTGTATTTTTTGTCATTTTGGACTAATTCTGAGCATATCTGGGAATTCACACTCAGGTTCCTAACATAACTAAAGAAAGCCTTGTGATTATCCTTAGTGTCCTGTGCAATTTTTCTCTCAAAGCTGGCCTTAGACGATTTTATGAGTGCCCATAGTTTTTTGCTAATACTGATCAGAGATGCCTTCCCTTTTTGGGATTTTGCTCTATCATGTGGTAGCTTCCTCCTTCTATTGTATAGTTTGTTTATGGCTGGGGTCCACCAGACGGGACGTCTGCCTTTGGAGGATTGGGTCTTGGTTTTATTTGGGATTGCATGATCCATGCATTCCTGAAGGTGTTCATAGAATGCGTTTATAAAGGATTCTGCGGTCTGGGCCGTATTTTCCACAGGCCCGGGGGCTTTGAAGGATTCTACCTCGGTTTAGAGGAGTGTGAAATTTGCTTTAGAGAAGTTTTTCACTGTGGTTTTCAGGGCAGGGGGTGGAGTCAGGATGTGAATATCCAGTGAGATTAGTTTATGGTCTGATCTTACCAATGAGGGATACACTTCTGGTCTGGAGCATAGAGTCCCCATGTTGGTGATGATCAGGTCCAGTATGTTTTCCCCTCTTGTGGGAGTGGTAGCAAGTTGTTCCATAGCATTTGAGTTTATAAATTCTAGGAACCTTTGGGCTAGGGTGTTGGAGCTAGAGTAATGCTCCCAGTCTATGTTTGGGTAGTTGAAGTCGCCCAATATAATGGTGTTTGGAGAGACCTTCATATTTTTCAGTGTTCTCAAGAAGGCCGAGTGGGGTTCCTGGGTTTGGGAGGGTGGTCTGTAGCAGGCTATAAACTGGAAGGCAGTTTTACCCACTGTTAGTTGCACATGTATAGTCTCTGATGCTTCGTGCTGTGCCACCAACCTGGAGGTGTGGGTATCTTTGACGAATATTGATACTCCCCCTCCTTTTGTGGTTCGGTCCAAGTTTTGGGGCTGAAAAGCATGGTATGAGATATAACCTGGTAGTGCTGGGTGCTCTCGGGAGCCTTGAACCAGGTTTCTGTTACTGCACAGATATCAATGTTCTCCATGCTAAGGAGAGTTTCGAGTGCGTGCATCTTGAGGTTTAGACTTCTGACGTTGAGTAGCATTACTCTTAGTTTCTTATCCCTTGTGATACCTATGGAGGTGGGTTTGTGTTTTGAGCCTTGCCTAAAAAAGGCACTATGGGGGTAGCAAGAGCCTTTGCCAATATCTGAAAGCCCAGGGGTGACAGGTGCAAGCCGTCCCTAGTGAAGCATCGTGGCTTGTCGAGCATGTCATCCCAGGCTGACAGGCATTGGATCCCCTTTGAATGACACCAATACTTAAGCCAGTTGTTGAAATTGATCATCTTGTCTTCATATTGTGGCATCATTCTTGGTGAGGGTAAGATGCTACTCAAGGTCAGGGTCATACCGGCCTGAGTTACATGCTCAGAGAGCTCATCTATGTCTCTTTTCATGTAGTCCAGGGAGGTACGTCTCAGGTCATTCACACCAGCATGGACAATGACGGAGTCATATTTGTAATTGCCTTGGAGTGACCTGAGTGCTTGTGTTATGTGGCGGATCCTAGCAACCAACAGGCTGCTCACCGTGACCTTCTCCTTGTTCAGCCTGGTGAGTGGGACGTCAGTGTGCCTGATGATAGAGTCACCTATTACAAGTGTATCACGTGTGTTGTTTGGCCTTAAGGGCTGTGACTGTTTGGCACACTGGCTTTGTGAGCTATGTGTTGCATGTGTTTTGTTTTGGGGTAGCAGTTGCTTGAGTGTCTGCTTTGGAGGTCTCTGCTGCTTAGGCAGATTTTTATTTAGAGCCTCCGAGTATGTTTTTGTGTGTTTATGTGTTTGGTTTGCTGTTGTGGTAGGTCTATGCGATACTGGAATTGTAGTGAGTGTGGTTTCCTTCTCCTCCTGACTGGTTTCGCCAGTACTGAGTTGAGAGAGCTTAGCCTCCAGTATGGCTATATGGTTGCATCTCTCACATGTGTTGGAATTTGTTGGGAGGAGGAGAGGGTGTCTGTGTACATGAGGCAGTTGTAACATTGCCTCAAGATTCCCATATTCACCAGCTGGACCGGAGAGGAGACTGATAACTGACCTTTGGACATGCTAGAATAGTATTAGGAATTCCTGTATAATTGAAAAAAAAGGGCCAATGGGGAACGAGGTACTCAAAGGGAGTTTGTGAGGGTGTAGTGCTTTTAATATTTTAGTGCTGACTTATATAATTGCTTTAGTGAGCAAGTGCCATGTAACTTAAATGCAATGTGTTACAGGTAACTTAAATGCAAAAACGACAAACAGTAACTTTCTTTCAAGTGAAACAAGGAAATAATTACAGTAAGCAATGCAGATATCACTAGGGATACACAGAAGCACTGAAAAGCCATGTTTTAGGTGGAATTAGTGTTTCAGGGAAATAACAAACAACAAGCATACTAATAAAACTAGATTCAGCAGGCCTGGATCTAGTCTATGCTACAGCAAACAAGGTGTACCAATTTCAGTAAAAAACAGTTCAAATATGCAGGCACTATAAGCCTTTAACCAGAAATTCCCAGCTCAGAAGGGCAGAGTCCAGCCTCTCCTACCACAAGAGTGCAGACCACAAACCCTTTTAATGTAAAATAACTGGCCTGAAGCCCAAGTACTTAAACCAGAATTAATACACTTTTAGAATAACTGACACTGAGCCCTCAATCAGCAGTTCCCAACTTAGAAGGATTTAAGCTACCTGTTCTGCCACTACAGTGCGGACCACAAACCTTCTTAATGTAAAACAACTGGCCTGAAGCCCAAGTGCTTAAACCAGAATTAATACACTTTTAGAATAACAGACACTGAGCCCTCAATCAGCAGTTCCCAACTTAGAAGGATGTAAGCTACCTGTCCTGCCACCACAGTGCAGGCCACAAACCTTCCTAATGTAAAACAACTGGTCTGAAGCCCAAGTGCTTAATCCAAAAGACTTACAATGATAGCTACACTTTAATCAAGTTACTACCAAGCAGTAATAAATGCAACTGAATACTTTAAAGAATGCCTGGATTAGTGCTCAAGTTATATAAACAAAGCTAGTTTCAGCAGGTCTGGATCTAGTCTATGCTACAGCAAACAAGGTGTACCAATTTCAGTAAGAAGCAGTTTAGATATGCAGGCACTATAAGCCTTTAACCAAAAATTCCCAGCTAGAAGGGCAGAGTCCAGCCTCTCCTCTCACAAGAGTGCAGACCACGAACCCTTTTAATGTAAAATAACTGGCCTGAAGCCCAAGTGCTTAAAACAGAATTAATACACTTTTAGAATAACAGACACTGAGCCCTCAATCAGCAGTTCCCAACTTAGAAGGATGTAAGCTACCTATCCTGCCACCACAGTGCAGACCACAAATATTCCTAATGTAAAACAACTGGTCTGAAGCCCAAGTGCTTAAACTAAAAGGCTTAGAATGAGTTACACCAAGCAGTAATAAATACAATTGAGTACTTTTAAGATGACGCAAAAGCAAAATAAAGTAGAAAGAAACACAAATTCAGTAAAAGCAGATAATTTTTTTTTTTTTTTTTGAGTGAGCAAATGAGACGGGCCCAGGAGTTACAGGACAGAAACAAGTGCAAATGCAGGCCTTCAAATCAGAAATTTGAGAGAGATGGAAGATCGCCCAAACGGCCAATAACTACAAATTCTGGGCCAGAACCACTCCTTATGTGGTAGACAGGTTACCTAGTGCTTACCACTCCCACTGATAAGCTAGAGGGCTTCCCTCCAACACAGAAAGGCTTGGGGGGCTCAGAAGCTTACAAATAGTCCTGGATACAGCAAATCTGTATCTGGAACACTAATTACAGGAAAGGTAGGAAACAGGCTTACAATTTTTATTTTTTTTTTCAGAAAAGTAGCAAAAACATGTATTATGTATTTTTTTTTGTGAATTCCATTCAACTGCTATATTCCATCACTGCAAGGCATTACACAACAGCAAACAACTTAATAATTTACAGACAGACCCATTTTATTCTGTCTAGCAGAAAAATGTTTAAATACAAATCATCTGTGGTATTTTGACTGAGGCTTGAACACCACAGCCTGAAGTATAAGTGTGTTGGGATTTAAATCAAGTACATGACACTTTGTCATATACTCATATAATCAAGAGCAACAATATCGACAAAAACTGGTCGATAAAAAAATTGAAAATAAAAAAAAAATAAACAGCCTTTTTTGCAGCCCCCCTCCCAACTGTATTTACTGACTCCTAAATCGCTCTATAGTGGGGAAGGAACAGAGTCCCTGAACTCTACTGTTCACAATCTGGCACCAAAATAAAATCCATCAATGTTCAATCAGCTGATTTTTGATCAGCTCCACCAACTATTGTTTTTTTTTTTTTTTTTTGCGGTGATTGCACCATTTGACACTTCAATGACACCCCTTAAATCACACGAGCAACTAAAAAGGCTCCTTAAGTAATACTGTTTTTCTTTCACTGCGATGTGCAGAATTTTGTCAGACAGCAAAATTACCCTATACACACTTTTAGTCTCTACCAGTAAGATGATGTAGAACAAAAGTGGCACATGGACCCCGAACCCTTATTATTCCATCTGAGCTACCAACGATCTGCCATAGCAGTGCTTCTCTCTGATTTATATGAGTTTTCTTTTTTTGCAGCTCCAGAATAGTTAGCAAAGTATTTGTCACAGATATCAAACAACATTTTCATGTGCTTTTATGTAAACAAAACTCTGATAAGGGCATTTTTTATTATTTAATGTAAAAATGAAAGAAAATGTATGTTTTAAATGGGACTTGAGCTATTCTGAAACTATAAACCACTGACATACTAAAGGCTGTATAATGCTTAGGCCAAACCTGCTCCTCTAAAATGCATTCTGCTCTGTGTACATAGGCACTTAAATGCATTCTGCTCTGTGTAGATAAGCACTTAAATTGAAGCTGATAAAGGACAACCTTCTAGAGTATTCAAGGCAATCTTGTGAATGGCTTAGCATTTTACCTGACATTTACTTCAAGTTTACATAGATTCTCTCTCTCTCTGTCTCTCCCCATATACATTTTTATATGAGTGTATTATTAAACATTAGACACAAAAATCTCAGACACATATTTCATCTAACAAAAAGTGCCTAATTTACCTTTCATTGAAAATCAGAAAATCATTTTCATTGTCTAACTAAACTTGACAAAACTCCCCCACAAAACAGATGATTTGGGTACTGTTAGGGTGCACTAAACTGTACGATTAGCGTTAGCACACATGCACTGCCTTACTCGTGTGTACTAACCCTAAACCTATCCCTGCTCTTAACCCAAACCCTATACATTAGAGGGTTCCCTATTAAGTAAGCAAACACTTAATAGAGCGAACGCTGTTTAACTGACAGCTAAATGTCGAAATGGCAAAATCCCAAAGACACGGAACAGCAATTTTTTTTCCAGGTAAAAGAAATCACAGGCCCATTTTTGGGACTTTGCAGTTTCCTCCACTGTGGTGCGATCTTGGAGTTGGTATATTTAAGTAGGGGGTGGGGGGCTTTCAGGTGGTGTGGGGGGAAAAGCCCCCCACTTTATTTTGTGTTTTTTAATTTTTTTTCCTGGGAAAAAAAATTGCTGTTCTGTTTGTTTGGAAATTTGTGTTTTCGTTTTATTTGGGTCGATTATACCGTGTTCATTTTTTTAAGCACTCACTGTTATAATATAGACCCCATTAGAGTACTAAACACCTTTTCTTTAACAGTAACACTGATCAATATCTGAATCCTATGTACCATCACTAGGGAAAAAATCCTACATTACCTCTCTTTATACATGTGTCATCTCCGCTGATGTCTCTAACTTTTGGTATACTGCAATATTCTCACTGCTCTCAAAAATTCTTGAAAGATGTATTCATGAGCAACTCCTCTGGCTCCCTATTTAAATGTTGGCACTCAAAATGCCAAGTGCAAAAAAAGCCATAAAAACAGACTGAAAATACAGGAGAAGAGTGAACTTGAAAATCGCTCCTCTTAAAATTTCACCTACTGAACTTATATATACAATGTCCAGCTAATGCTCAACCCTAAAAAACAAACTTACAAAATTAGCAGTACAGAAATACCTGTAAATCTTCCTTGCTAAAATCTTTAAAGTAGAACTTTTTTATATGGAAGACTTTATCTCCACACCACTCAGTGTGGGGCTCTGCCCTCGCACATCCAAAAACTTATCTATCTATTTATCTATCTATATATGTATGTGTATACACATATTATATATATATATATATATATATATATATATATATATATATATATATATATATATATATATATATATATATATATATACACACACATATATATATATATATATATATATATATATATATATATATACATATATATATATATATATATATATATATATATATATATATATATGGGTCTACTTTACATGGTCGACATTTCAGAAAGTCGACTTTCATATGGCCGAGACCATATGATCAACTTTCAGAATGCCAACTATGTAAAGTAAACATAAACAAACAACAAACACTTACCTTAAACTTTTGCACCCCCCGTAACTTAAATATACCAACTCCGAGATCGCACTACAGTGCGGAAGTGGGAAGTATTCCCATTCCGCACTGTGCGCAGATAGCGGTTTCCCATGGTCGGCTTTTCAAAAGTCGATCATATGGTCTCGGCCATATGAAAGTCGACTTTATGAAAAGTCAACCATGTGAAGGGGACCCATGTATATATATAAATATATATATATATATATATATATATATATATATATATATATATATATATATACACACACATACAGTATATGCAGAGTTAGTTGATTATAATCTCCTGAGGGAAGGTGTAAACAGCTTCACAGCCCCCTCCCTCTCCATAGGAACTGGCACATATGTCCAAACCTACACCAAAGAACTATACAAGCATTTATACAGCTGCATGAAATCAGGAAAACCTGACAGGGCAAAATCCTCCTCCTCAAGGAAGAGTAGACCTGTCTGGTGGACATCTGCAATAAATAAATTCTATAGTACAGGGAAAAAAATGCTGTCCAGGACCAAGAAGTAGCAGGCAACAATTGGAAGAAATCTCTCCTTAGCTAGAACAAGCAAATAAGAGCAATAGTGAAATCCTCCAAAGCAAACTTTGAGTCCAAACTGGCCACATCTACTAAAGACAGTCATTAAGGTCTTCTTCACATATGTCTGCAATTTCAAAGAAAGCACTCAGATCTGCACAGAACTGGTGGTCAAGGACTCCACATACACAAATGCTGTAAATCAGGACATCCCCAGCACCTGCCCCCTTAACTTATCTCTAGGGAGCAAGCCATCACTGCCCTCTCAAAGGCAAAAAATACAGCCTCCATGGGACCCGAAACAATCCCAGGCTGCATCCTACATGAACTCAGGCAGAACGTGAAGCACCATTAAGCTCCCTATTCAACCAAAGCCTGAGTACTGGCTTCAACCTAGCTGAATGGAGGACAGCCTCTGTCATCCCTTTGCACAAAGATGGAGCATCCACTGATCCAGGAAATTATAGACCCATCAGTCTAACTAGTCTGATCTGCAAGGCCATGGAATGGATTAGTATGGACCTCATTAACAAGGACATTGGCAACCTCCAAACACTCAATCTCACATAGTTTGGTTTCATCAAGAGGAGGTCATGCCTGTTAAATTTGGTCAACTTCTTTGAGACAGTCACCAAAGCTATGGAAGAGGGGAAGACAGTGCACACCACCTACCATGATCTGGCCAACGCCTTCGACACTATTCCCCACTCAGGCATAACAGATAAACTCTCTCAACTAGGCATCAATCTATATGTTACCATATGGGTAGCAAACTGGCTCATTGACAGAATCCACCTAGTCAAAATAGGGAAAGCCACCTGAAGTAGCAAACCCGTAATGAGCGGCCTACCCCAGGGATTGGTCTTGGGGCCTCTGTTGTTTGGGATATACATTTCAGAGGTGCAGGCTAAACCAGTGGGCTAAGGCTGACCAAGTTTGCAGATGACTGCAAGCTGGGCACTGTCATCAATTCCACTAGTGATGTGGACATCATCCAAGAGGGTCTCACCCAAACAAATGAGTGGTGCCAGAAACATGGCCTCAAACTGAATGCCAAAAAATGCATCATCATCCCTTTTGGGGACAGTAATGTCCCCACAAATTATCACATTAATAACAAGGTCCTAAGCATGCAATCAGTCATGAGGGACTTGGGCACCCAGGTTGATAACAAACTGAATTTTTACCACCATATTGCCTCCATTGTACGGAAAGCTTTCCATATGGCCCACCTCATTAGTAGGGGTATCTCATCCAGGGACAAGGAGGTCATAACCTTGCTGTATTCTTCCCTTATAGGACTGATTATTGAGTACAGTGCTGCTTTCAGTACGTACCTCACAAAGCACATGCAGCAGCTGGAGAGACCACAGAAATTCCTTCCAGGAGAATTCAGGGCCTCAAACATCTACCTTACACAGACAGGCTAAAGGCCATATCCCTCTACGAAGTCTCGTACAGACTCTTCAGAGGTGACCTCTGTCTGGAATACAAAGCAATCTCCGCTCGAGTAACCCGTACACGCAACCTCAATCTGATCTGTGACATTAAAAGGACTTGTTGGCAGGACAGATTTGTGTCCCAGAGACTCCCCCTTCTGTGGAATACAGTCCCTCTTCACGTCAAGGAGAGTACCTCATTAACCTTTTTTAACCGTAACCTGAATAACTGGATGGGGAACAGAAAATACACCCCGGGATTCTACCTGTGTCCCTGCTGGACAGGGGTATCGGTGCTGACTTGTTTGAACATGGGCTAAATTCTTGGCTAGGCTTGTAAGGGCCTCAGGGCCAATAGTCTAGTAACTTCCTATGATTCTATGATCCTATATGTGTAATATATATATATATATATATATATATATATATATATATATATATATATGTATAGAAAATGTTATAGTTGATATCTGACAACTAGATTATAACATAATTTAATCAACTGCACCATCATCCTATATGTATATATATGGAAAATGTTACAGTTGATGTTTGGCAACTTGATTATAACATAATTTAATCAACGGCACCATCAATGACTTTTTCCAACAAATTCTATCCATGATATGATAAAACAAGCACTTGACTTTACCATAACCCATGGAATCCCAAGATGTACACACACACACACGCACACACACACACACACACACACACACACACACACACACACACACACACACACACACACACACACACACACATATATATATAAATGTAGTTCCCTTTCAGATTGTCATCTTTTCAGAAAGTCGAACCATATAATCAACTTTCCATAATGTTGAAGTATTTGTACTCAGATCAAGGTACAGTGGTGAGTGGGAATTTACCCTTTTCCCCACTGTAGTGAGATTTTTGAGTTGGTATATATAATTTGCAGGTGCTTGTGTGTGTGTGTGGGGGTGCATAGGTGCTTCCCCCCTGCAAAAATACAAATCTTGGATTTTTTTTTTTTTACTTTTCGATGTTGCAGAATGTTGATCATATAGTCTTGACCATATACAGTGTGACATTCTGTAACATCGATGTTATGACATATACCCATATGTATACAGATATATATATATATATATATATATATATATATATATATATATATATATATATATATCTGTGTGTGTGTATATATACAACACACAATGCAACTGGGCAGTAGTTGTGTAAACTATGCTCAAATAACACTTAAGGACTACTTAACAATAACGACAACAAAACAGCCTTTTCACAAGTGCAGTAATATGTGGTGGATTTTGCACTGAGCAGATACATTAATCTCCTGGGCTTATAAGACTCCTGTCCACTGACTGTATGCCATAAAATACCCTTAGGGTTAAGTAATATCTGTTAGTGTGCACTTCACTAAATGTGATTGCTTGACTTGCAAATGGCTGTCCCCATTGCTTAAACATGTTTATTCAAACCTGCAAAATATTGAGGCAACTGGCAGCTGGTACATACAGTAAAGGCTGTGACCTGTAGTTCCTGAGGTACAAAGTTTGATTATCTCAGCCCTTATTTGCCCACTGTATGACCAAGTCACTTAATCAGACATTGTTCTTGGCTCACGATTTTTAAGGGACAGTGTGTCCAGTAGGTCTACATGGTTAACCAATGGGTCTTATTACTACATCTGCATGATGCCAGGTAAAATGAAGAATTCTGGGATATATTCATTACCCTGTACAGTTTTGTGCTGTAAAGCTCTTTAGAAACTTCACAATTTTGTTAGGAAACTGGGAGGCTCAGCTGCTGTCCTTTGACAGATCTTTTGATAGCAGACAAAAGAACTAAGAAATGCCACTGTTTGACAGCTCCTTTGACAGATGTCAAAATAGCCATCCAGTTCCACCATTTGGCAGCTACTTTGACAGCTATCAAAAGAACAGTCAAACAACAATTGGATGGGTGACTGCAAATTCACTCCTGAAGTGGTACCCATGTTCCTCCTGGACAGAGGAAGTCATTATTAACTACCATAGACACTTAACTCTGTGAATTTCACTCACCTAACCAGCAACAATTGGGACAACTTGGGAAAAATATGGTTAGGCTTGTAAGGGCTCTAGGACCATTAGCCTAGTAACCTTCTATGAACCTATGAACAAAGCTATATATTACAGTTTTACTGTTGCCTAGTAACATGTAAGTAAAACTTTCTTTGCTATAAATTTTAATGCAAATGGTCTCTATACCTTGCCACACATCACAGCTCCAGTCAAAGAACAGTGAGGATATTGTGCTTTTTAGCAGACATAAATTCTCAATGACATTTCTGTGAACTAAAGTGCAAAACACTCTACAGACCAGACCCTGAAGCACTGCAAAGCCAAATGATGTACTTCAGAATTCTTCCTCAAAATACAATAGGTGAAATGTTTGGCTCTACTATGAATCTCCAATCTTCATAATGACAAGCAGCAGAAACTCAAAAAAAATAATGCCATAAATACATAAGGGCAAATTAGTTAACTTTGTGGGTTTTATTTGAAGGGGGTAAGCCCCCTAACACCCCAAAACTTATACATATACCAATGCCATGGACATACAGAATCAAAAAAGGGAGAAATCTCCCAAAAGAAGAGAGTCTTTGCCAATGCAAACTTATAAATTGCACTGGCAGTGATTTCCCGTGGAAAACTGTAATCAATGCTGCGTTCTTTAGTATCTTTGGGCTTCTGACATTCAAGGAATTTCACCTCAACCACCAGTGGGGGAGAATTTTTTGTATACGTTATATATTCCTTATGGCATCCTGAACTTACTTGGGTGTGATGTTTTAACTAAGTAACTTACCAGCTTAAAATAGGCAGGATTAGAAAGGGGTAGAATTTATTAATAAAGTGATACTAAGATTATAAATAAATCAATAATGTCCCACAGTGTGTTTTTTAAGATGATTTTTTTCTGAAAATGCTGTGGAATGTAAAGATGTGTGCAAGCTGTAAGAGGTGCAACATTTCACACCGTATAAATGCTGAAATATCTTTATAGTGTACCTACATCCTGGTGTAAAAATGGAATGCAATTCCATTGTCCATATTTGAACTGCCCCTCTTGGCTATCCAAGCCATCACTGGCCGAAAAGGAGCGCGAAAAACAAAACTCACTGGTTGGATTCAATATTTTTCCTTTTTTTTTTACTGATAGACTTGACTGAACGACTTCAAGTCTACTTGAAATAAAAAAAAAAAAAATCCAGCATCAATCTGAGAGAGCGCCTGAATCCAACCAGTGAGTTTTTTGCAATCTTTAGAAAGGTGACAGACATGTTGATATAGTTAAGAGAGCTTTTTATGAGTCTGAATTAGAAAACAATTAATGGCCACAAACATGTAAATTCCATGGAAGAGTCACTAGGCTATCAAACCTCTTGTAATAACCCTATATCAGCTCTGGCAACTGCATTACTTTCTAAGACATTGTTTATTTCCTTGGGGTGTTACATCAAAGCAGTTTTGAATCTGAATCTGAAAACTTGAACTGGGTACTGATAAGTGAAATGATGAAGACTAACACAGAGTAATGTGAAAACAGATGCAAATACATACCCATAGAAGATGGAGCAGAAATGTCTTTGATTAAGAAACAGAAAAAATGTATCATATAATGACTGATAATTTTTAGTGTACAGTGTAGTAAAGCAAATAAGGGGACTTGTCAGTTGTCTGTTCCGGAGTAAAAGCCTAAACATAGACATGCCTCCATACTCCATACCAGGACTGTTAACTAATCTTCCTCTAAACATTAGCACAGGACATGCAGTCATTGTTGTGATCAATGCACCCCCAACACTCACCATTCATTTTTGGTTGGAAGCCTGATTCCGTTTCTATTAAAATGTCTCCTGTTTCAATAAAAAGGAAGAATTACCACCTGAACGCCGTGAACAAGGTAAATAATTTCCACCCTTATATACCACAGGGAATTTAATACTGCACGTGACAGTACTACTAGAGGAAGTTATTCACAAGTTTTCTCAGCAACTTCTTCTTCTTCTTTTTTCCAGTTAGGGGTCACCACAACGGATCACCTGTCCGCTCGTGATTGGCAGTGGAGTTTTTTATGGAGTCGAGTTGCCAGCCTGGCGCCCAACCTTCCATGGAAGGCACACACATGCACACACTCATGCCTAGGGCCAATTTAGAGTATCCAATCCACCTACAGCATGTCTTTGGGATGTGGGAGGAAACCCACGTGACCACAGGGAGGACATGCAGACTCGGCACAGAAGGCATGCCAGCTGAGGCTCGAACCAGAGAACCCCTTGCTGTGAGGCAGCAATGCTAACTGCTGCACCACCATGGCCACCCACAAGTTTTCTCAGCAACTACTAAATCTGAAAAAAAGGTAGGAGGTAAGGAAAGACAGACACTAGAAGTCAATCAATGAAGCTGAAAGATGATAGGATGAGAAAAGCAGTGAAAGCAGCCAATGAGTAACTTTGAGACATTAGTAATTCCTCTGCAAATCCTCACTTCAGACAATAATGGTGAGGCACATAAAGGAAATGAATAAGTAGTACAGTGAGACAACAGAAACATGCCTGTGAAAAAAAAAAACATCAGTTAAGGGAAATGAGTTAAACAGAATGCCACACAGATTAATGCTTTGAAAATGTTTACTGGCAGATAGAACCCATTTTATCAAAAGAAGATTTTTCAAAAGGAAAAAAAAGGAACATGCCTGCACGAGTGAGAAGGTGTACTAGTACACCCTAGGGAAAGCAAGATGGGAAAACAGCAAAGTCAATTAACTAAAAGCAGTGAACTCAAAAGGATGGAAGAGAGGACAAATGCTAGGGATGGCCAGTTAAATCAGATACTCTGTTATGGTATACAGATTGAGTAACAGCAAACATGATGTGGGATGACAGCAGCACTTTAAAGGAGCTTTAAAGGAGTCTGAAATAATAATTTATGCAGTCTTTATTTTAAAGTTGTAGCTGTGCTATAGCTTATCCTGGTACTCAGATGGTACAAGGCAGAGAAAGTAATTCTGGACAGGATGCAAGGTTATTACAGGAAGTATATAAATACATATGCACAGACAGACAGACAGACACACACACACACACACACACATACACACACACACACATCTTTAAAGCAGACAATTTGGATGTTCACAAATTCACCTGCCACATATACATATCTTATGGATGTGAAGGAAAACCAGGGGTCCCTATGTAAACCCATGCAGGCAAACGAAGGGCACGGATATTCTACATAACACACACCACAGCTGAGAAATGAGCAAGAGAACAAACCTTTGTGAGCCAGCACTGCAATACTAACTGCTTTGTCACTATAATGCCAGTGAACACTCACAATAGGATAGCCAGCAGCCTAACCAACCTTCTCATTTTTCCCCCCATACTTGCTTCTTCTCTAGCCCTCCTTTTTCACTGGGCTCTCACCCTTCTCCACCATCTATTGGTACCTGTCTCCTCAGAGCCAAGTGTACTTTCTGCTTTGCCCACTAGATGGCACCCTATCCTTATAATTTCTGACCTCTTACACCAAGCCTTAATTTTTCCTAAAATATCCCTATAGTTCCAATTTAAGCCCCTCTCTGTCTTCTCTTTTCCTATATATGTGTGTCTCCACCCTGTCTAATCCCTGTCCCCTGTACTCACCTCATGCTATCAGTACTCTACTGATTGGTTCTCAGCCATCAGCAGCTTACCTTCGCTCTTCCCGCTCCATTCGCCCTGCGGGCTCACTCCGCTCCCCTACCCTACCCCCAAATCCCACCCACCCCTAGCACCTCTACACTTATACCTGTATAACCACACCCACCATCCAACCTCAACCAATTAGGCTCCAATCCTCCCTCCATTATCCACTTCCAATCCTACCCATTAAACAACTACTTCCCTCCCCCTTAATCAAATTCTCAACTGTCCCACCCAAAACACACAGCTCTCCCATCCTTGCAACTTAGTTAGTTATAAATAACCTACTCTCACTACTCTATCTTACCATGATCTCAAAACCACAATTCTACTCTTTCCAACTACTACTACTTCTCAGTATAACCTACTTTCACTACCTCACACAACCTACAAACATTAAACACTCTCCACCCTTACACATAACTTATCATCTTAGCCAACCCCTTTCACACCCACACATCCCAATATCTCCTTACCTGTACCCTATACAACACCACCTTCTCTTCCCCTACAAACTCATAACCCCTTATAAGTATCCTATCCCCTCTGCACCCAACAATACCCTCACATACCTAATAAAACTCACCCCTGACTCCAAGCAATCTAACTACCTTTCTAACCTACTCCTACATCTATCCACCTTACTACTTTCTGGAGACATACACCCCAACCCAGGACCCTCCACATCTCCCACAACAGATAAATCTTTACTATTCACCTCTTTAAATGCCCAAAGCATAGCTAACAAAGTCCCAAATCTCCATGCCTACTTGCACACAATAAACCAGATATCATGTCTATCTCTGAAACTTGGTTGAAACCCCATATAAAAGATACTGAAATAATACCACCCATCTACTCATTCATTAGAAAAGATAGAACCCAGAAAAAAGGAGGCGGAGTAGCCCTCCTATACTTATCCTCCTTATCAGTTACTCCTTATAACAAACCCACACCCCAGTTTAATAAAGCTGAATTACTTTTAGCCCTACTTCAAGTTAACCAACATAAACACATATGTATAGTCTCCCTTTACATCCCTCCTGGTGACAATACTTCTACACTTGAGGACATCCTCTCCTGGCTTTCTATTAACATTAGCATGGAAACAATAATTCTGGGGGACACTAATATCAACTGGTCCTCTATA
Source organism: Protopterus annectens (assembly GCF_019279795.1). Classification (NCBI taxonomy): domain Eukaryota; kingdom Metazoa; phylum Chordata; order Ceratodontiformes; family Protopteridae; genus Protopterus; species Protopterus annectens. The sequence goes on along the minus strand of NC_056751.1, from coordinate 819,647,350 downwards.
CAGTCTCCCACAAACCCACTTAACATTAACCTCTATATATTCTCACAACTGATCAACTCCATAACCAGGCCCTCAAAACAAGTCCATAATGGTAGTATCCTTGACTGGATTTTAGTCTCCCACCCTCATTATTTCTCAGACAGTGGCACCTTTCCCGATTCCCTTAGTGATCACTTACCCACATTCATACGTCGTTTGTCCTCTCCATTGCATCTTACACACACTTATATTACTATACGCCACCACAAAACGTTCAATGCCATTACCTTCTCCAACTCTCTGAAAGCAATAAACTGGAATACGTTAAAAACTTTACCACTGGAACAAGCAGTCATCCACTTCAACACAACCTTCTTGAACCTCCTAGACCACCATGTTCCTTTAAGGACAAAAGAATAAAAAACAAAACTGCTCCTTGGCTAACAAAAAACACACTAGCAACCATGCACCTAAGAGATAAAGCTTGGGCATATTACCAAAAACTCAGGACTCCCCTCACTCATAATGAATTCAAAATGCTTAGGAACAAAGTAAAAAAAATAATCATCATAGATCGACAGAACTATTGTTCTATACTCCAAAACAATAACAAAACAAACCCCCAAAAGTTTTGGAAAGGCATCTCCACCCTCCTTAACCCCAGCAAATCAGACAACCCTAGCCCAGACCCTGAAGCTCCAGACATAGATCTGGCTACTCAGTTCAATACTTTTTTCATTGATTCCATATCCAAACTAACCTCATCATTCTCATCCTCTAACACCACCATACCCTCCACACTATCCCCATCATCCTCTTTCAATCCTATACCTCCTGTACCCCCATCTCTGCTTCCCTCCTATTTCCCCTCCATCACCACCCCTCAATACCCCCTCCTCTCAGCTTCCACCATTCTCACTCAAACCTGTACCCACATCCACCATAAAAAAACTCCTCCTGAAACTGAAACCATGCTCTCATGCCCCCGATAACATTCCTTCATACTATCTTGCTATAGCTGCAGAAGCCATTGCCTACCCCATCAGTATTCTAATCAACTGCTCCATTCAAGAAAGTTTAGTACCCCAAATCTGGAAAAAGGCTTATGTTGTACCTTTGCACAAAGGTGGCAACAATAATAACATAACTAACTTCCGTCCCATTGCCATCCTATCCCCCATCTCTAAACTCCTGGAAAAGTGTATCCACCTACAACTCTTACCATATCTCATAGATAATAATCTACTTACTCCCACACAACATGGCTTTACAGCCAGTCACAGCACTATGACTGCCCTTCTCTCCTTCCTGGAAACTGTGAATAAAGCATGAGATTCAGGCCACATTGTCTCAACCCTTTTGCTAGACCTCTCCAAGGCCTAAGACACTATCTCCCACAATTTACTCCTAACTAAACTCTCTAAGCTTAACCTGTCACCTTCCTCTCTGAATTGGTTCACTAGCTACTTATCTAATAGATGCCAAGCTGTAAAATGGAAAAAAAGCCACCTCCCCATTCCGTAATACCCCAACTGGAGTCCCTCAAGGATCCATACTAGGCCCCCTTCTTTTCAATATATTTATAAATGACTTCCATAACTCCATCCCCTTCACTAACATCATCCAATATGCCGATGATTCAACTATTATCTGTTCTGCTACCTCTATACCTACCCTTCTAAAGCTCACACAAGATGCATTCTTAACCACCGAACTATGGATGAAAAAAAAATCACCTCGCACTAAATGCATCTAAAACCAAACTAATGCTATTCACCCCATCCAAGGCCACCTCTTATAATATAAGTACATTCCCTATTACTAGTCATAGTAATACACCCATTGAACTAGTTTCAGAGGCCAAATTATTAGGTGCCCAAATTGATAGTCAGCTCAAATTCTGCTCTCATCTTCAACTTAATATAAAAAAAACCCATAAAAAACTTGGTATGCTCTACCGACAAAATCGCTATTTAACACCCTCCACTAAAATCACCCTCTCCACCACATTTCTCATCCCCTCCCTCCTCTATGGTGCCCCACTCCTAACTAACCTACAATCTTCACTCAAATCACAACTCTCCTCTTGCTATAACAAAATTGCCAAGTTTGCTACTGGCCATAAGTCCACTTCACACCACTGCTCATCTCTCCACAAACTAAAATGGTTGGAACTCACCAATCATCTTACCTATAATCAACTTACTGTTGCCCACAAGCCAATTTTCTACCCTTCCCTCTGTCCCTCCCCTTTTCTCTACCTTCAAAATGCACCTCCCTGATAGACTACTTAGATCTAACAACCAAAACCTAATAGAACTGTATAAACCATCTCATCCCCCAGGAAAAAATCTCCTATCCTATAGTCTAGCTCATCTCTGGAACTCCCTACCACCACCCATCTGCACCACCTCAAACATCCGTTCTTTCAAAAAATCTCTTCACTCACATCTATTTTCCCAGTGGGAATGCTCTTGCTATCACCCCATGTAATCTCCTCTCCTCTGTTCTTTTCTCCTCCTATCTTATACATCCTGATCTCACTTGTTTAAGCCTTGATACCGATTGCATAACATGCACCTCTTAGTGTAACATACTATATATGAAAAGTCACCTCTGTTATCATATTGTAAATTTTATTCTCTCTTTTGATTGTATATTAATCACTATTCTGTTGCATTTGTAATTGTTTTTACTAGGCTTTTGTAACTATAACTTTAACAATTTGTAACAAGATATTTCACTGTAATTTTCTGCTTGGAGCTTTTCTCCCCAGGACTCCATTGAAAACGGGTTCTTTGTGACCCAATGGACTATCCTGGTAAACCAACTGCAAATAAATAAATAAAAATAAAATACCCACCATTTTCACTACGTTTTTGGCTGTGTCGATCAGTGTACCACAAGCCCTTTCAATACTTTCCTAGTTTTTAGCCTAATTTATGTAAAATGAAGATCTGCCAACAACTTAGTGGCAACAGTTTAGAGTTACAGTATAACCCCAAAGTAAATATTCTGTCTGCCAGATTTTCTGGGCAGGTATTCTGCTTTGGTCTACTAAGGAAAGTGAGATTTCAAACCAATTTTATTGTGTGCCTCTTCTTGTAACTTCTGTAATCACCTCACTTTCTTAGATATATCATTCATCCCACTGAATTATTGTCATACCAAGGCAGTTCCAAGTGAGAAGATCTGAACCATGTACTGACAGGTACAATGGTACAAACTACCACAAATAATGTGAAACAATGTGAATACATCTCAATAGGAAATTAGAACATACATCTTTGTTAGAAAACGGTAAAATAAATGTTACATGCTGGTCTGTGCAGTACTTTATAAAGATATATTTTCTTCTGTTTGTGTACTATTTACAGCACCCTTTTGACCACTGTAAGACTTGTTGTCTATTGCATTGTCTGAAGCATTTGTCTCTTTCCTCTTAAAAATGCAAATAACTAACTTGATACAAGCCTACAATACTGAATTGACAAGAAGTAAGAAAATAAATTTACTTTTCAGTGATCTTTTGTCAAATTTATGTACGTTTGCTGTAATCAAGTGAACTCTTCGATCTAGTCTATTTGCCTATATTGTGCCTCTAAGCAAGTCATTTAGCCAAAATGTGCGTCTCAGACATGGTTAATGATGCATGTGCCTTGAACAAAACTATCATTCTTTAACAAAACATGTAAAAACTATAAGGCAACTAGCAGACTAGCTTGGATATATACAGAAAGGCTGTTGAAATTAGTTGCTTGAAAGCACACGTATGCATTTATGCTGCAAGGCATCTTAATCATTCCAGGTAAACAAAGACCTTGAAAAACAGGAAGTGATATTCTTGTGACTGTCACAACCAAAGAGGGTTTATTTACCTGTCCTCACCTCTCCTGTCTCCCAGAAATTTCTGAAAGCTATCATGTGACAGCAATGTAACTACAAAAAGACATAATCATGACGATTAGTGGTTTCTTTGCACTGTAAAATAAAAATGAATTAATATATAGATTTTTACCTGAGCTTCTAAAGTCTTAATAGGAAAATTGGTAACCCAACCAGTCTACAGGAACTTAACAAACTGAACAGGAGACACACATTTGGGGAATGGCATATGCAAATTAATGACAGCCTCTGATCTCTAAGTGTTAAAGGAACAGTCAGCATTTGCAGAAGGGTTACACATTTTTTTTTCATTTGCATTTATAGTCCTAGTATGTATCCTGACTCTGGTTTGAAGGGATGTTTACAAATATGTCTTCTGTTATGCAGTTTCACATCCTTTTCATATCCCTGTATGTCACAGTTTAAAAGCTTTCTTTTCCACTTTGCGCTTGCACTTGTTCACTTCACTCTCAGTTCTATAATGATCAGTCAGTAAAATATCTACTAAAGTAACAACCACACCAACACTATCATTTCTGTAGACTTTTTAATTGAACTTGCAAGTCAGTGAATTCCTTTCATTAATTTTAGCTTCCTACACTTCTTGTTCTACATTACAGAATAGGGAGCAGAGCATGTACAGACACCTACACATACTTAACCGCTTCTTGCTACCTATTATTAACTGTAGGTCTGACATAAAGTATGCTAAGTGCAAGTCTGCAAAAATAGTTTACCTTCTTGCATGTATGGTTAAAAATCTGAACAAATGTTGGTTTTAATAAATGTTATTTCAGCAGACCATCAGCAAAATGTCAAACTACTCCATTCACAACTACAACCTGATAATACTCACTGTTTGTGTTTCTTCACATGAATCCAAGCATGCTACTAAACCACAGTCTACCACTAACAAAGCATTTTACTTTAGCTTATTTAAAAGAAATGCAGTACTTTAACAGTTAAAATTCACAGGCACAATGTAGTAAATTGCTACAATGCAAGCCTAATGATAGAGGGGTTAGCTTCCCCCTTACAGCACAGGTGTTCTGAATTTGAAAATACACATGCATTCCTGCCAGGTTAAAGGGGAATGGAACACCGTCAGGCAGCACTCCTTCCCTGAGCTATGAGTTACGATCCTGGTATAAGAAAGTTTCTAGAACAACTGGACTGTCTCCAATTTACCTGTGTTTTCAGGAGTGGATAGAGAAGATAAAACTAGCCCACTTAGGAATGAGGACTGTCCTTATTAGTTACTTGTCCAAATTCAAATTTCTGAACATTGACATTCAACATAAACATCACTGCAATGTGGTCCCGCTCATGGTTGAAAAGGATCCATGTTCTAGTTCCCTTGCCCACTTAAGAAACACAATTCATAAAATAAATGGGCAACTGCAGGGGCAGATATCAGTCAACCTAAACAAATTTTTGAGCAGTCAGATATCCCTAGTGGAAGGTGGATGTATTTCAAGATACAGTCATTGAGTGATGCTTGGCTGTAAAACACAGTGTACAATGTACCTTAACGAACCCTTTTGCTGACTGATGTGAACAATCAGTCCATTGAGCTTCAATAATTCAATTGTTCCTCAGAGGCCTTGATATTTGGCACTCGTAATACAAAAGTTCATTGTTAATCTTTGCATTACTGTGATTTTGATTTAAAGTTTTATTCTATTTCTAATGAAACTCAAGATAAAATCACCAAGTGCTCATGTGTGCATCAAAACAGAAGTGTAGCTACTGTGGGGAGACAGCAGCAGCTGCCACGGGAACAAGATATAAGGCATGATCAGCAGATCTGTCATGGGGTCAGGATACAGAGAACATGGTGGTCCTCATTTGGAAAAAAGAGAGGAGCACCAATTAGAGAACGGATTCAGATTTGTACTCAGCAAAACCATTCTTCCTTCAGCCGCTGGAGTCAGGATTCTTTCACATACTCCACAAGCTTAAGTGTTGTCTATTTCTTCTTTTCTCCTACCACCTGACTGACTGGAGTTTTCAGATACAAGGCAGCTATGGGTCAAGCTGTTTTACTTTATGGTAATTAGAATGTTGCCTGATGCTGGAACACTGCCCACTGGGAAATACTGCACTCTCATATTGGTTCCTGAGTTATTTTTCATGTGACTTTAAAGCTTCCCGTTTCTTCTGTTTCTTCATTTGGCAGTTTCCCAGTGATTGTAGTAAGGATACCTAAGGATATATTTCTCAGCCAGTTGCAGTTCAGTGGTAGCAGATACCTGATACAATGGGACATCAGATATTACAGTATCCAACTCTACTTCTGTTGTTTGTATATATTTTACAAGATTTGTACAGGAGTACTTTTCTTTATTACCAATACTTCTGTAGTTAATGTACATTATGCAAAATTTATCTGGGAGTACTTTTCATTATTACTGAGATACTCCTGTAGCTTGTATGTGTTATACCACATATGCCAATAAGTACTTGTAATTACTACTGAGGATTCCTGTAGTTTATATGAGTTATATCACACGTGCCCAGGAGTACTTTGCATTATTACTAAGTTTCTCATGTACTTTCTGTACATCATTCAGCATTTGCCAATGAGTACTTTGCACTATTACTTAGTTAATCCTATAGTTTTTGTTCATTATCGAATATTTCCACATGAGTATTCTTCACTGCTACTAATGACCACTCAGGCTTTAGAAAATCAATATCCCTTCTTTCTCCTTATGGGATTGTTTTTTAAGGAAGACAAAAACGCACCCATCTTCTGTTTTTCTTTATTAAGTTCAGAAGAAGATGAAGGCTTTATTGGATTACATAGACCAGACGACATCCCACATCTCCTTTCCTCATTCTGAATGCCTGAATTGGTGGACAAGATTTCTCTCATCTGGTTTTCTTTCCCAGGGAATGTCTCTTATTAGATGAAAGGCTGTTTTAAACCACATTCAGTGGGCTTCTATATCATAAAGAAGATTATTCTGAAATGCTGAAATTTAACACTCCCAAACAATTAATAGTGTCTTCTATTAATTCATTCTGGGTTTTTTTTGGGAATCAAAAGAAGAAAACCAGCAAGAAAAAGAAAAATGAACCATAAAGAAAAAAAACCCCTCAGTTTGAGACTTTCACACGTGTGAGTTCAAAAATGCAGCGTAGTCATAAAATCCCCCCTAAAATTATTGTAATCCACTCCGTCAAGACTTCACCAGAACAAACATAGTATAAATACAATTTCCTTATAAACCCTACCCAATTAACTAATATTGTCAGCTCACCAACTTTTAAAGATATATGCTACTATAAAAACTTTAAAATAAGATTGTCATATTACTTTTATATACCCAAAACAGTATTTTGTAGGTAAAACGGAGAGACGACTAAAGAAGAGAATATACGAACATTCATATACAATACAGAAGGCAAATACTAACAATGCACTGTTTAGACATACCATTGAATGCCCCAACTATATTGGATTTAAATTTGGAATTTTAGAGGTTTTACCTGTTGACCCTAGAGAGGGATGGTGGGAACTATTTCTAGAAATAAAAGCATTCCAATGGCAAGTAAGATTAAATGCTGTCCAACCCCCAGGTTTAAATGAGAACATTTCCATACTCCCCATTCTAAAGAAGAGAGCATTAAAATTGTGATTTCTCAAGTTGTTAGTTAGAACAGGCAGTAGGGGCGAATCAAGTATTTATTCAAGAAGTAATGGTATGATATTTCTCTACCATTCTTTGATTCTCTGACATGGTTTTAAAATTTATTGTTTCTGTTTGAAACTGAGCTTCATAAGCCCTCATCTATATTTTTAGTAGTCACATACAAGTACGAACGTTTACTAACGGTACACGTGTAAACCATATATTTTAGAATGTATTTAGTATTCAAATTAACATACATTTTTTATTTTTTTAATAGGTGTATGTATGTATATATAATTCTATATCTTTAAAAGTTGATGAGTTGACAATATTAGTTAATTGGGTAGGGTTTATAAGGAAGTTATATTTATACTATGTTTGTTCTGATGAAGTCCCAGTATTAAGTGTGGCAGGACAAAAGCACTTGATGGAGTGGATTACAATAATTTTTTTTTTGATTTTATGACTATGCTGCATTTTTGAACTCACACATGTGAAAGTCTTGAACAGAGTTTTTTTCTTTATGTTTTTTGGGAATGCTGTTTTAATCCATCTCAACAGCTAGCCAAATTCACAGCAACTTCCTCTTGAAAAGAAAATACAATTATCAACAGTCCAGGTGCAATTTAAATTTCTATCAAAACTCCTGTGGCTGACACTGCTGCAGGTGATCTAGTTCTCAGTAAAAGGTCTAAAACAGACAACAGCTCTTAATATTTTACCAAATAACAAAGACAGTAGAATATTTGCAGTTTTTGGTAAGAGAGCATTGATAGTTGCTAACTTATGCATTATGAATTCAAACTGATCAACTGCTACAATGCAGTAACAAGGAAATATTTGAAAACAGGTTGATGGCCAAGTAGAAAGCATTACTAATGTTTTAATTCAGGAGGGAAAAATCTAAATTGGAGCAAATAGCTGAGAAATTTGGCATGCATATAAAATGTGCTTATGACCCACCTGATGCTCAGTTTAAGTCTTTTGCTTCTGTTATAGTTTTAGGAAACTAAGAAAGCATGCATGGCTCACAACCCAGATGTTTCATGATGATGTGTTAACAGCTTTTGGGTGTAAGGCTGAAACTTCATATCTGGCCCATCTTATGACAGAATATTTAAAATTGGCAGGAGAAATGGTAACACCATAGAGATGTTAAACAAATGTTCTCACTGCCTTTTATAAGGATACCTATTGAAATTCTGAAGACAAAAATTGTGATCTTCATAAAGTAGAGGAGAGCTGCAAATATGATTATAGGGAAACTTCCTAAGGCTGTGTTTCTCTCAGTATCCCCCTTTGTATGAGGTGCAGCAATATGAGGGTAAGATTATGTGAATGCAGGTGGTGTGGGATCTGGAAGAGGGGATGATGCTTCCTTAAAAAAATCCTTCAGAAGCTATACCAATAGGTTTTTAGAATTTACTGTTTTTTCTTAATCACAGTTTATTTTTGTATCAGAACGTGCTTTATTAGGAATTTCCTTCTGAGAGTGTATTTTAAAATAATCAAATATTTGTTTTCTAATGAATCTTTTCCTTTTTTCCATCTTTGTCATCAAGAAACCAGACAGCTACAGCACAGACAGAAAAGCAAGCAGGAAAAAAAGCCCAGAAGTCAAGATATCAGTAATAAATAGAATCCTTCGAACAGGACAGGTGCTAAATCGGTGACAAGCTATTGCATCATTGCTTCCACCCTTTTCCTCCAACTGATTCACTAGCATTTAACAATTCTCTATATAGTGGTTTTATGTAACATCAGTCAAATGAGCGGCCACGGTGGTGCAGTGGTTAGCATTGCCACCTCACAGCAAGAGGTTCTCCGGTTTGATCCTCGGCAGGGGCGTCTTTTGTGCGGAGTCTGCATGTCCTCCCTGTGGTCGCGTGGGTTTTCTCCGGGTGCTCCAGTTTCCTCCCACATCCTAAAGACATGCTGTAGGTGGATTGGACACTCTAAATTGGCCCTAGGTGTGAGTGCGTGCATGTTTGTGCCTTCTGTGGAAGGTTGGGCACCGGGCTGGCAACTCAACACTGTAAAACTCCACTGCCAATCATGAGCGGACAGGTGATCCGCTGTGGCGACCCCTAACCAGGAAAAGTCAAAAGAAGAAAAAGAAGATGTAACATCAGTCAAATGGGTCAGAGAACTAGCATGAGCAGGTTATGTTACAACAATCATACAAGTACAGCTCTGAGGCCCGGTTAAAGTATTCCCAAAGATCAAATCCACATAGCTTAACCTTGTCTTTTCCCAAAAGTTCAGGAAAGCAGAACTGGAAGAACAAGTGATGAGTTTTTTTCTGGCATTTCCAAGCTTAAAGTTCACATTCTTGTCATCTTCTTTTTATTTCTGTATTTTATGGCTTAGACTATTGCATATTACAACCTTTTACAGTTTGTTTGGCTGCAGTTAATGGCTTTGTGTCATAATCAGTCCATGACTATTCATTTATTGGATTACATCTCCCTCTAGTTAAAGCAATCACCCTGTGATTTACACTTTTTATCACTCTTTACAGGAAATTACAGTTGCAGAATCTCTTATATTGTGCGCTTTATAGTTGCAGACTGATGGCCTAGTATTTACCTGTGTGTGATTAACAGATACTCCACTTTGTTACACAGAGTCTTGTCCTTTCTATATCTGTCAGACATCTCCATTTTGTTAAACAAAGTGTTTTCCTTGTGACTTTCTACTCCTTTTCTTATTTTGCATTTAATATTACATTAAATTGCAGTTTTAGTTGTTTTTTTCATCAGGATGTAAATTTGACAAGGGCAGTAGTTATTTTTTTGTGGCAGGGAATACATTGCTGCTCTTTCTAAAGAGTGGACACTATTGGCTGGAGTTCTATTGCTTTTGATTTGGTTCTTTCACTTTATCTGCTTAGTTTAGCAATAGCGGGTGTCGCTCCATGCAGGACTGCACAATGCTGTTTTTGACAAATATAGGCACTTTCAGTTTTAAATTCTCACTTAGGAAACTTAGTTAACTCCAACTTCTAGTTAAAGCTGTACAATTCACAGCGTAAAGCAGCACTACATGGCTGCACATCTAAACTGACCTCATAGCTACTCTAGACCAAATTATTTGCTCTAACTGCTTTTGTTTTAATTGAATGTACATCTATTATCTACAGGTGCTAGTTTACCCTAAATCAATACCTTAACTAGGAGCTGTAATGCTATCATCTTTTTTATTCACCTTTAACATTCACAAAACTGACTTATATCTAGGCTGGACTAGAACACTGTCTGTGCTGTGACTGAAACCTGGTTCAAGGCTCCTGAGAGCACCCCGGCACTATCAGGTTTCATCTCATATCATGGGGGTGTATCCATATTCATCAAGGATACCCACATCCAGGTGCAATTAACCATAGGCAAAACTGCTCTACAATTTGTGCATGCTGCCAGGCCACACTCTCTAAACCACAAACCAAGCCTTCCTGAAGACACACACTGAGGTAATGTAATATAACCAAAAACACCATCATATTGGGTGACTCCAACTATCCAAATATAGACTGGGAACATTACTCAAGCCAAAACTTTCTAGCCAAAGGTTCCTGAGTTTATAAAATTCAAATGCCATGGAACAACTAGTCACTGTGTCCCCAAGAGGAGAAAATATACTAGATCTCATCATCACGAACATGGGGAATAAACTAACTCACTAGAAATCCCAGGTGTGGTATCCTTCAAGGCCCCGAGCCAATGGAAACCACAACCCATACAAATGCCTTCTATGAACACCTTCAGGACTGCATGGATCAGGCAACCTGTCTGGTGGACCCCAGCCATAAACAAACTTTACAATAAGATAAGAAAGATTTATTACATGACAGAAAATCCAAAAAAAGGGAAGGCATCTTTGATCAGCACTAGCAAGAAACTGGATATCCTCATAAAATCATCCAAGGCCAACTTTGAGAGTAGATTCAAAAGACAATCATAAGGCCTTCTTAAATGATACAAAAATCACTGAACCCACAGACATTGCCAACATACTGGCCCCAAAAGGAGAGATAACTATCCCAACTGAGAGCAGCCTCCCAGACATCTCAAATGTGAAAGCTGCAACTCAATGAAGAACTAAACCCACACATAAATCTGCAAAGCTATGGAGAGGATCATAATGGAACTCATAAACAAGGACATTTGCAGACCTTGGACCCAACAACAGTCACCAAGGCCATTGATGAGGGAAAGGCAGTCCATACAGCCGACACAATACCCCACTCGGGTAGGACAGAACCCATGTCAGACTATGGCTGACAAAGGGATGACTGCAAACTGGTGCCATACAAGGTAACCCCAAGCTACCATATAGGTGGCAACCCACTAAGCACAGAAGAGGTTATCAGGACCTGGGGACCCAGGTTGACAGTGCCTTGAGCTCGGTTGACACGCACTGGTGTTAAGACGATCTACAGACCTTCATTGCCCATGAAGGGATGAAGGGGATCATCAGATCAATCAAGGTCATTGTTCCCCTTGTATCTCAGACTTCATGACCAAAATGCCAGTTCAATGCCCCATTCGGATGTATCTCACCGCACCAATTGGAGAGCAATTGGAGAGACCCCAAAAGGAACCAAAAAAGGAAAGGGACTCCAAACACCGTCTGCCCAGCTGAGAGAAACTCAACTCTATTCAAGTTACAGTTGTCTCACACTCCAGAGGTGGTGACAGACCTACATGACAAGAACATACCAACCAACCGGAATTAATGGACCTCCTCCTCATCAAATCCAAATCCACCAAACCACTAGAGCAAGAGATTTAGAAGCGGATATAAATATAAATAGGGGCGTGCTGGAGGGATTTGCATAGACCAGAGACTCCCCATGCTGTGGAATAAAATCCCCGGTCCATGAGAAGAGCACCTCGCTATTTTAGCTCTGTTCAAAGAAGAAATTGGGACGGGAGATTAAGTCCCGGGAATCATCTCATCTCTGTGTCACTACTGACAGAAAACAAACAAATGGGCACAATATTTCTAACAATCACAGCTAACAGTAAGCCACATAACTTTGGGCTAGGCTTATAAATGCCCTAGGGCAGTTAGCCTAGTATAAACCTATGAACCTATGAACCTATAATGTTAACTTAGTGCTCAAACCTAAATTATGATTGAACTGCTACTTTAATCACGGATCTAAAACACGATTATATTCTCATACTCTTCCTTGCCTGCAGTCAGAAATGGAAGGTTGGCCAGCTGGTCTGTTGCCAGCTTCATAGCACTTGATGTACTCAGGCAAAGTGAGAATTACCTGATACTGAGAAAATAATGATTTTTACTCATCACTCTTTGTGAGAGATGCCGCATTCAAGGCCGTACTCTTACAAACACATCCTTTAACAACACTCCCCTACACCATACTCCGCATGTACACACACTAAGCTATCATGCACTGAGGGGCTTAAAAGATCCTTATTTAAAAACAAGTCCACTTAATGGCCATGGTTTGAAATTGTATCCATATGTCCATAGGAAGATCTAACTGCTAAATAAGGTAAGGTCATGGATTGCTGTCCCTTTCTCACTACTTCTCAATCATATTATGAATTCTTGCAACGATAATCCTGTTTTTTTGAACACGTTACACAAAGTATAGGCATACAGTTTTGCTCTTTAGCCTATTTGCTAAATAACTAAGTATCTTGGAAAGGGATTGAAAATTTAAAATGGAAACATTGAACTTGTGTGCTAAATTTAGCTAGAATGATAACAGGGCATTTCCCATTTATGCCTCAAGTGGGTACACTTATCAGTTTTTGATTTGGAACCTTTGAAATCTAGTTTACCTGAGGATAAATGATAAAAAAATAGACACAGCTGCCAGAAGAACAAGTACCTTAGAGGTGAGTACCTTAGAGGTGAAACAATAATATTATTTTTTCCTTTTGTAGAGTTATTCATACAAACCTGCTATGTGATGTGGTGACTCTTTTATATATATTTATGTTTTAAAGACCACATTATCCCTATTAAGCAATGCTTTTTTCCAGAAGGGACTCTGGGTAAAGGATCCATTTTTTCTAAATATATTGAGAAGGGAAGAGGGAAGTGGTGAAAGGAACAGTAGCAAAGAAATGGAGGGGGAGGTTAAACAGGAAAGGCCTACACACACACACACACACACACACACACACACACACACACACACACACTCAGGAGGTCAAACAGCAAAGGCCTACACACACACACACACACACACACACACACACACACACACACACACACACACACACACACACACACACAGGGAGGTCAAACATCAAAGGCCTACACACACACACACACACACACACACACACACACACACACACACACACACACACACACACACACACACACACACACACACACACACACACACACACACACACACGGGAGGTGAAACAGCAAAGGCCTACACACACACACACACACACACACACACACACACACACACACACAGACACACACAGGGGAGGTCAAACAGCAAAGGCCTACACACACACACACACACACACACACACACACACACACACACACACACACACACACACACACGGGAGGTCAAACAGCAAAGGCCTACACACACACACACACACACACACACACACACACACACACACACACACGTACACACACACACACGCACACACACACACACACACACACACACACACACACACACACGCACACACACACACACACACACGGGAGGTCAAACAGCAAAGGTCTGTACACACACACACACACACACACACACGCACACACGTGCACACACACACACACACACACACACACACACACACACACACACACACACACACACACACACACAGATAAACAGAGGTAGATGTGGACACATGGAGGGGATACAAGACCAACACATACACAAACAAAGGGTAAATAAATGGCTGTGGATAGGAGGAAATACAGGTAGCATGACAACTGCTGACTCACCCAGACTGATTTTAATGGATCCAGTATGTAGTAGTCCCAGGTCTGGGTGGCCAGTAGCAATGAACACAACCTCCCCTGGTTGCTAGCTGGTATTCAACAACTGATTCAGTGAGTTTGCTACAAGTTGCAGTAGAGGTTGCTGAATGGTGACTCAGAAGGTCATACCCAAGTCACCCACAGCTTTTAGTACATCCTCCAGCTCTGCTACCATTAAGGCCAGTGACAATGATTCCTTCATCCCCTACTACCAAACTGTGTTACTCACAGCAAGTCACTTAACCAGATACTGCTCCTGGGCTGAGTGTGAAAAAGGACTACAGAGGTCATTGCTCTACCCTGGAATATAAATAAATATTTTTTTCTTTCCTTTGCATACCAGACAGGCACTATCCATGGGGGACAAGCATTGGCAGCCACCTCCATGAATGTAATGCAAAACAAAATAGGAGAAAGAGTTTCATGCCCTTCACAGGATTCTGAATTATAATACAAGACCAAAGCACTACATCAATCATTTTGATACCTGTAGTTGGTTTCACACCATCACTGGTCTGGATCCCTCCTCTGAAAGTTTTTACTTGCCATGTGTTCCCTGTGGTCTGAGCTTTAGGGTGGAGATCTCCACAGGAGATGCAGTTAGCATCAGGCTTTCAAATGCCTAGGTCCTTTGCCGTGAATTGTCCAATGCAGTTTCTGCCCTGTGGGTACAGTCGCCATGTCTAATAGCACCTGCTCTCTGTAGGAAATCGAAGAAGCTAAAAGCAATGGAATCAAAAAATCTCAGGAGACAGTTTTTTGGCAGATGAACACTGCATTAGTCTGATTTGATTACTGAGTTTTACAGAATTTTATATATATACAAATAGGGCATCCCATTGGTTCGGCTCACCCTTGTGCATGTTCTCCCAGTGGGAGGATGAGGGAGTGTCACCAATGTGTTCGGGCCTTCACCATGACGTCTGCCTTTTGGAAAGAATGTTTCTCTTTAACCCTTTAAGCTTGGGTTTCATTATAATCTAGTCTCTCTATTCCTAACAATGATTGTCCCTAAGACATAAAAATTTATTATTTATTAGCACACATAGGAAATATTTTGGCCAATTATACCAGTTAATGTTGTGTGTGTTTTTGCTGTACTTCCACTAATGGCGTTGTCAGATATGCCTTTAAAACATCTGCCAATTGTCCTGGAGTGGATCATTTTGGGAGTTTGTGATTAGTCAGAATCAATGGGGTATGCAAAACATTCTTTTAGCTGTCAGAAACAAAACATACATTTATTTATTTACTTTTGTTAACTGGGATAGTCCAGCTGGGTGTTAGGCCATTTTCAGCAAAGTCCCAGGAAAAAGCCACAGAAACAGAGAACAAAAATGCCTGTTAAATGCCTATTAGATCAACTAACTGAATTGCCTGGGAGACCAATGGATCTTAAAGTGAAATAAACCAAAGTTGATTGTTGCCAGAACATCACCAAAAGTCCACGTTGTCCATAGATAGAATTCTCGAGCCTTTGTAGTGCCTGTTCTAAATCATTAGTATTGTACCTAACATCTCATTGGCATGTGACACATATACACGGACAGCCTATTTAAATAAGCAGGCATGCATGGCATTCCTGTGACATCTACACCTTAGGTCATTGGAGCACACATGTGAGATGCAGTGATACATAGTAAATGGTGGATTAAAGCCATGGCACCATTCATGAGGGGTGAAGCAGGTCTTATTAGCGACATTTACACATGCTTCACCAAATTTAGAAGCCAAATTGTATATGCCAAGAAAGTGAGGATAAGACTTACTTCAGAAGCTTAAATTGCATTCTGCCAGCTCAGGAGGAACACAGATTCAGGGCATAGCTGACAGCAGTTGCCTGTATCTGAATAGCTGTGTGGATAGCGTTACTGTGTAGGTGTACATATGCTATGACACATAGCTACAGCTGTACGCTACTATACTCATAAACCTCCTTAAATGCACCCTAGCAGGGGATGACAGCCCACTGACATTGGACAACAACCCACCTTATGCCACATCCAGGAAACCCTGCCTTTAGAACACCAGCATTAACCTGTTGCACTCATGCACCTGTTCATGTAGACACTTAGCACAAGATGGCAGTCCACTGACACAAGACAGCCATACTGTCTCATCTCAGTACTGATAACCTTTGTAATACCAGGATTTTTTCACTGTATTTGTGCACATGTTCATACACAAACTTAGTAGGGGGTGGCAGTCCCCTGACAAAGGTCAACCTCTTTCCATTCATGTAGGCTTAGACAGTGTGCAGAACATATGGAACAAGCAGACTGTGCTCATACTGACATACCCAGGAACATTCATGTCTGTTAGTCTAACCGCACTCTGACACAGCTCTCTGTGTGCCTCCTCACATGCCTTTCTAGCCTATGATGTTTTGTCCCCATAGGTATATGAATATCTTCCAGAGGGGGTGGATGGCAGAGATTGGACAAGTTCAGCCTTGCACAGAATGATGGCTTGATACAGGCACTCAGGACGCATGGGTAGCAGCTGTTTTTGGGAGGTGTTGCCAGTCACCCTCAGCATGATCATTTGTGGAAACCAATGGTGCATTACGTCAATCTTGCCAGTGGTAGGAACTGTGCCATAAATCAATGTTGGAAGTGTGTAAACGACGTGGTATGAAGAGCCACAAAGAAAGTATACAACATAGCAGTAGAACTATAGGCAACACTGGGCAGTCCTCCATCAAAGTCTGTCCTCACAAAGGAAGAATATTTTCTGGTATCCCTGCATGATGATGCCTGTGGAAGAAGAATCATACATGGAAGAATCGACAGGATCATGGGGTAGCCAGATGCGTCACTTTTTTTGGACACCATCCAGGTACATACCGGATAGCAGGGCATACTGCCTGTGTACCTATGCAGTAGTGCATCTAGTAACAGCCTCTTCTGTCCTTCATATGTATATGAAGAACTGCAACAGGTGTTTTTTGTTTTTCTGTCTGGTATTAGGAATGCAGCTATCACTAGCATGCACAGCGATAGATAGGCCATCTGGAGCGAATTATGAGACCCTCAACACCTCCCCCAATTTGAAGGCAAATTTGTTTTTGAATGGGGAGGGGGATACCTTGGCAACAACATTTCACAAAAACATAACAGATACTAACAGCAATATAAACAGGAAGTTTTGCAGAAAGTTTAAAATATTTTTTGAGTAAATCATTTAACTGTCATGCGATACAGTTTAGATACCACAAAGTTAGCTTTCCCCTAACAGATTAAAAATACATCATAACTGAGTAGCATTACAGTTTTGTTGCATGAAGTTGTGAAACTCTGTTGGCTACATCATTAGATCCAAGGTGTTGTGCAATACAGAACAGTGGCTTTCAGTCCAACCTGCTGTCTGGATGCTTGCCTTTTATCCCTTCTAAGTTCTAGGTGTGATATTATTTAAGCATCCAAAACTAAATGGCAATAAAAAAATAATTTTGCTGTGTCAACATTAAAATTAGGTTTGAGAGTTCACATTTTCAGACAATAAGGGTGTGCATGCTGTTGTAATACACACACTGAACCATCTGTGAAACTAGAATCTAGACTGGACTGAATACCCAAATGAAAATTCTGTGATGTACTTGTTTAATAATCAGTCGAGCAATGAATGGCAATAGTATGTTATGTCTGCATGGAATTCCGTGAAAGTCCTTCTTTATATTCTGTGAAGATTTCCGATATTCTTATTCTGAATTCACTGTCTTCTTTCCCTGTTATCTACCATGATATATACAGGTACAAATCAACAAAAGTACTGTTCAACAAGTCATCAGAGGAAAAACTCTATGTACAAATTGCACCCAGGAAGTAACCGATGCATATGGAAAATAACTGACGTATATTACAGCACAGCAAAATACAATGATCTTGCAACTAAACCATTCTCAGAAAACCCTTATATAATTGTTGTTCATACATAAGCAGTCTTGATGAATTAAGAAATCACCCCCCCATAAAACAGTGCATCATTCTTTGAAGCTCCACATCTCTTCCATCTCCATTAAACAGTGTAGCATTCATTTGAAATCCAATCAGTAAACATAATGATCAACTAATAATAGGTAAAAATGGCCTTGATGAATTAATAACTTATATCTGTTTTTGCACCTAATCCTCCCCACAAAAGAAGTGCAGAATTCACTGAAAGTCCAATCAGTAGAAATAATCAATAACAGACAAAACCAGACTTGATGAATTAAGAACGTATGTCTATCCCCTCGACTGCCCTATAAAGCAGCAACAATAACCAGTACCAGCGACAATGGCAGGAGAACACCTCATAATTTTGCCTTTAGGCCATTCCCTACAATTCATTTACCACGTCTTATCAGAATCAAGGACAAATCCAGAAATAATAGTCTGACAGAGACACTTTAAATATTAATAATATTAACTTGAGTCATTGACAGAATAAGAGAATGTGAATTAATATACATTTTTCTGAAATAAAGAAGTCTATCGTAATTCACATTATTGTCATCATTTATGAAATGCAGTTCATGACCTGTTTCAACAAAAAGGTAACTGTGGGAAAAAACCATTAAGCCAAACTACATTTATGCATTTGATTTGCATTGCATTTTAATTTGACACATCCACCAGTTCAGTCCACCATACCCTTCAGCTGTCCAGATTTGTCACAGAAAGTTGAGGTTTTTGCCTCATAATTTTCATCTGTTTCTCATAAAATGGGTGGGATTCTGTCAAAGAACAGGTAACTGAATTAATGACAGACATCTGAGTTTCAAACTTCCTATCAACAGAAAATGCACGTCAACACAAAACATGTTATGCTAGCAGCATTCTAAGTTTATAACTGCAATATTTAAAATCTCTCCAGCCACGATTATTAAGTCACTAAATAATGAGACATTTGAGTTTCAGACTTCACGACCTTCAGAAAATGCAGGCTAGTACAAAACCTGTTGTTCTAGCAGGATTCTAAGTTTATAACAGCTATATTTAAAATCTGTATCTGTATTTTAGCCTTTGTCCCAGCAACATTAATGATCGAAGTCTCTAAATAATGACAGACATTAGAGTTTCAGACTTCATATCCTTTAGAAACTGCAGGCTAACACAAAACCTGCCCTGACCTGTCACTCTAGTACCTTTCTGAGTTTATGTCTCTCGACACTCTCCCCTGCTCTTCCTCTCAAGCTGGTAGTACCTCAGGGATATATTCTTGGTCCTCTACTTTTCAACATCTTTATCAATCAGCTGTATACCTCTTGTCCACACTTGTCACTAGTCCAATATACAGATGACTCCACAGTCATCACAGTAGCTGACTCCCTCCCAGAACTTAATACCATTACTCAAAAGTTCTTCTCAGCCATTGAAAAATGGCTTTCCAGGAACCAGTTAATCCTTAATCCTAACAAAATTAAACTCCTGCTCTTTCTACCCAAAACCTTATCCACCTTAAATCCACCTTCTTAATTTCTTCACTTAATAACACACCTATTACAGAAGAATCACACACCAAGCTACTAGAGGTCGCAATCAATGACCAGCTCAAATTTGACTTACACATTCAAAACAGCATCAAGAAATCCCATCAGAAGCTTGGACTCCTCTATAAAAATAAAAATTTCCTATCAAGCAAAGCTAAAATCTCTCTCATAGCTAAATCCTCCTTACTCTTTTCTATGGCTCACAAATCGTCACTCACTTTCAAACTTCTCTTTTAACTAAACTTGAAACTGCATAATAAAGTTGCTAGATTTGCTGCCAGTCAAACTTGTCTCATCACTGTTTCTCCCTTATCAGATTAAACTGCTTAGAATTCCGCCACCAACTACTCCTTTTACAGCTTCAGATCCTACATTCCATCTTGCACCTTCCCTCCTTCTGTCCTAACATCTCTTCACTTGTGTCCTTCCAAGCCCCTTCTAGGGCACTCCAAAGCAAGGATAAAAAACTATTAAAAATATCCAAGCCTAAATCTAATACAGGTCAAAACGTATACAGCTACTGTCCTGCTTCTTCCCGGAATAAACATTCCCTGGAGATTAGAAGTATTCCTCATCCACAACAATTTAAAACTGCTACCAAAAACTATCTTAAAAATACCTGGACATGCCACTGGAAAAATCCTCCCTAAGTGTGCCCCCTCATCGGCTCCTTCTAACTACCTCACCTCTCCTCACTCTCCTACTCTCTGTAGCCTACTTCTCCTTGTGTCTCAGCAATCAAAACATTGACATAATCATAGGCCTTTGCAAGTCTTGAACCCAGGACCCTGCACACCACAGCCAAAGTGATTTACCACTAAGCTAAATTAGTTAGACTACCTCCTTACCTGACTACTATTGACACTCTCTTATTCTTAGCTGTCTACTCTTACTGCAGTTATCTACTTCCTGCACAAACTCAAAGTGGCTCTCTACCTTTGTCTAAGAAATAATAGCTGCTCCTAACCTTAGCCATGGACTCCAATCCCAATTTAGGAGTATTTTTGTATTTGTGTACCACTTGTTATGATTTGTTGCTATTAGTTGACAATGTTTTTATAAGACGTGTATACAATAGTTTATCTCTTCTCTACTTTGTTGTAAGTTTTTTTCATATTTTGAATTAAATTTTATAATTGTATTTATACGAATATTGTATTTTGTCATATACTACTCATTTGTAATGCTTGTGGGGCTTTTCTCCCCGGGTCTCCTCTGAAAGAGGGTCTTGGCTCACTAGGACTAACCAGATCAACAAATGTCAAATAAATAAATAAATAAATAAATAAATAAATAAATAAATACATAAATTGTAAGACCAATATTTAAAATTCATCATTAGTTTTTTGGACTTTGACCCATTGGACAGAGACAATGATTTACTTCAACAACTGACTAAGCTTCTGGTGTCACTCAAAGGGGATCCAGTATCTGTCTGCCTGGGATGACATGATCGACAAACCACAATGCTGTGCCACAGATGGTCTGCACCTGTCCCCCCTGGGATTCAGCTTACTGGCTAAGGCTCTTGCCACCCCTATAGTGCCTTTTTAGGCAAGGCTGAAATGACAAAGCCACCACCATAACAGGTACAAGTATGCATAATCTGAAGGTAATACTACTCAATGCTAGAAGTCTAAACCTCAAAATGCACTCTCTCAAGGCACTCCTAAAAATGGAGAACATCGATATCTGTGCAGTAACTGAGACCTGGTTCAAGGGTCCTGAGAGCACCCCTGCAATAACAGGCTACAACTCTTACCACACTTTTTGGCCACTGAACCAGGACCGAAACACTAAAGGTGGAAGAGTGTCCATATTCAACAAGGATATTCACACCTGCAGGCTAGTTGCCCAACACAATGCATCCAAAATTCTCCAGGTGCAACTAACACTAGGTAAGACTGCAATCCAAATTGTAGCTTCCTACGGATCCTCCACCATGCCCCAAGATTCTCACTACACCTTTCTAAACATACTGGAAAATATGAAGATACAACCAAATACCCTAATACTGGGTGATTTCAACTACCCTGCCATTAACTGGGAAAACTACTGTGTACCAACACCTTTGCCCAACGGTTCTTAGCTTTCATAAATTCCAATGCCCTGGATCAACTAATCCATAGTCCCATCAGGGGCTCCAATATCCTGGACCTGGTCATTACCAACATGGGAAATCCATACTCCATACCAGTGGTCACCCCCTCACTGGTTAGGTCTGGCCATAAGCTAATCACGTTTGACATCCACATCCCACCCCCACCCCCCAGTAAGGAAACATCCATAAAAAACTTTTCCAAGGCCAACTTTATGCTACTCAAGTCAGAACTGACAAACTTCATGACACCCATGCAGGCAGGAACTGAAAGTTCGACTGCCATATCCTATACTAAAGCACTGTATGAGCACATCCACTCATGCATAAATCGTTCCTTCCCAAATGGAGCCAAGATGCTCTCCTCCAAAATGAGGAAGCCAATCTGGTGGTCCCCTGTCATAAACAAACTATACAACAGAAGGAAGAAACTGTTGCAAAAAAAAAGGAAAATCCCAGGATGCAAAAAACTCCCTTACCAGCCTCAGTAAGAAGCTGAGATCCCTCATAAAATCCTCCAAAGCTAGTTACAAAAATAATATTGCCAAAGATTCCAAAGGCAACCACAAGACATTCTATAGCTATGTCAAGGATCTAAATGGCAATGCTCAGATCTGCTCTGAGCTACAACAGAATGGCATTAAATATACTGATCCCAAGAACATTGCCAATATCCTGGCAGATCGATTCAGTGCCAACTTCATCCCCCTCTCACCCCCTAAAGGGCCTATCTCAATACCGAATGATTTCCAAATTCCGGTAATCACGGCCACACAGGTAAAAACTGTCCTTATCGAACCAATAAAATACTACCCCCTCTAACCTAACCTGCCTGCCATCTTCTTAAAACTGTCCAGGTACAAAACGTCAAAAAATAACAACTCTGGGTGTGATGCTCTCTACGCCAACTCCATTGGTAGGCTTTTCAAAACACCTCAAAGAATTCCTCAAGTCACACTGGCTGTGCCCCTAGGCCTGTACCACCCCTCTCTCTAGGACGACAATTGCAATTGAAGCATGTGAGATTATTTACTTAAGTTCTAAATTGATTTTATTTTCTCTTTCAAAAAAATGTAAAGCCTAAATTTAAATTTTTCTGTCATCTATTATGTTATCTGTATCTTCTCCTTGGAGTTTTTCTTTTCGGCCTCTACTGAAAATGAACATGTATCCCAGCAGACTAGCCCGGGTAAACAAATGTATAAAGCCTATAGTAAATTTTTACTTTTACTGTGTTAATTTCTTTGTCTTAGCATCTATTTCTCTATCTGAGCCCTTCTTCTTGAGGGCCTCTACTGAAATGGATGTGTATCACTAGAGAACTAGCCGGTAAACAAATGTAAAATAAATAAATAATAATAAATAAATAAAAACTGCACTCTCCAAAGTTAAGAATACAGCATTCATGGGACCAGACAACATCCAGGGCTGTGTACTACATGAACTACAAAATGAACTGACACCTCACCTAAGTGTCATGTTTAATTATAGCCTCACCTCAGGCTTCATGCCCACTGAGTGGTGCACAGCCACAGTTATCCCGCTCCACAAGGGGGGATCCACCTTGGATCCTGGAAACTACTGTCCCATCAGCCTGATGAGCCTGATCCGCAAGGCCATGGAACATACTATTATGGAACTTATAAATAAACAAAGACACTGGCAACCTTCAAACACTGGACCCCACCCAGTCGGGTTCATGAAAGGTTAATCATGTCTCCTGAACCAGATTGACTTCTTTGAATCAGTCTCCAGAGCCGTGGATGAGGGTAAGGTGGTCCACACAGCCTGTCTGGACCTCCCCAAGGCCTTTGACACCACCCCCACTCTGGAATCATAGATAAACTTACTAAGGTGGGCATAAATCCCTACATCACTCAATAGGTTGCCAACTGTCTTACTGACAGAATCCATGCTGTAAAAGCAGCTGACTTCAAATCCAGCTCCAGACAAGTGACAAGTGGAGTATCTCAGGGTTTAGTCCTGGGACTGCTCTTGTTTGGCATCTACTTCTCTGAAGTACAGGCCAACACTAAGGGACTGGCTAACAAAGTTTGCAGATGACTGCAAACTGGGAGCCATTACTGAATCCCCAAATTATGTGGTTATTCTACAAAATGGCCTTACAGAAACAGATGCTTGGTGCCAGAGCCATGGGCTCAAACTCAATGCCAAGAGGTGTATATTATCCCCTTAGGAAAAAACATGTACCCATGAATTACCACCTAAGTGGTAGTACACTAAACACCAAAAGTGTGATAAGAGACTTAGGAACACAGGTGGACAGTGGTCTCACTTTCGATAACCACATCGCCACAACAGTCAGGAAATCCTTCTATGTGGCACACCTCATCACTAAGGGCTTTTCATCCAGAAGAAAGGAGGTCATTGTCCCACTGCACTCATCCCTCATTAGACACATCATAGAGTACAATGCCCCATTTGGTATGTACCTCACAAGATATCTGCAACAACTGGAAAGGCTGCAGGAACAACTCACTAAAAGAATCACAGGCCTAAAGCAGATGCCCTATGCTGACTGACTAAAAAAACTCCAGCTATACTCTGTCGCATATTATCTACTCAGAGGCGATCTCTGCTTAACATACAAGGCCACATCAAACCCAGAGCTGTTGGACATGCTACACTTAAAGAAATCCCAATCCATCAGAGCCACACACTCCAGGGACCTAAACCTTGTCATCACAATGAACAAAACATGCTGGAGGGATAGGTTCCTGACCCAGAGACTCCCCATACTCTGGAATAGACTGCCCATACATGTCAAGCAGAGAGCCTCCTTGGCCCTCTTCAAAGGAACCTTGATAACTGGATGGGAGATAGGAAATTTACCCCGGGGGTCATGTCAGTCACCCTGCTAGACAAGGGTCCAAGGAAGCAAATATTGTGGGAAGAAATAGCCAGGGAATTGTTATAGCTAAGCTTGTACAGGCCCTAGAGCCAATACCCTAGTACAAACCTATAAACCTATGAACCTATGAACAAGACAATAATAATGCATTGATTTTTTTCATTGTTTCACACACTCAGAAAATAAGCCCAGAGGATTTTCAAGGTGAGATTGTCTCAGACACCCACACATATTTATTACTTCCTTCCACATCCATTCATTCCAGCCCTGAGCCCAGTCCCCAGGTACAAAAAAGTAGGCTTGAGTCTACTATTCCACTCACTGGAAAAAAGAAAAGAACCAGTGCCTTTTAAAAATTTCAAAATAAATTTAATTTATATTAAATCTAGCTGACATGCCCACAGTGAAAGAGTGACCAAATCAAGTAATAGATATTTAAATTTTGCTCACTATGGGTGCCAAAGATAAAGTCCTATTACTGGCTTCAATGTACCACCCCTTCCACCTACTCAGCCAATCAGAAGTCTTTAGGGTGGTGCTGGGAGCCCATCTCACAAATAAAACATATGGATAAGATAACACTCATGCAAGATGACGTAGAAGGCAGGAGATATGCTGGAGTTTCTCAGATATCCATGTAGGGCAATTTCTTTAATTTTTTTACTTACCTAAAGGGGAAGATATTTTTAAAAAATATTTTTTTCATTTATTTAGACCAAATTGTGCCTCCTGCAAGACTGAACCCAGGGTGATTGCCCCTTTCACCCCACACTTTTTATGCTACTGCTGGCATGCACACCATGGAGGATGGGGTGTAAGATCCAAAAATAATCAAACAGTTTATGTTTTTTTGTATTCACAGGGAACACCATATGTTCTGTGCCACTTATGGAAGTTAGGTAAAAACAACATGCTGAAGCTAGTCACCTGCCAGGGCTTGGCTATAACATCAATATACATATTGAGATATATTCCTAGGATACGCTGACACTGTCTATGTCACTCATGGGTGGGAAAATACTCTCTGGCCAGGATAATAGTGTAGGCTCCCACCCATATCCTACAAATGTCAGTGTTTGTGACATACTGACTATCCAGTCTGGGGGGCACCTGCAGTGGTGACCAAGGGGGGTATGATGGTATGATTGTGGTACTCATGGCATTCAGTTACCCATTATAAGGCAGGTTAGAAGTGCTTCAGCCACCAATCCAGCCAGCCTCTTGGATGCATTTCTTGGCCTCAAGTGACAGATATGCAGAGTTGGAAGCTGGACACCATCGATAGCTACAAACATAGAAATGGAGATGAATGGTTTTGTGTATGATGGCCACATGGCTACAATAAACACCTCACTGAAAATGCTAGTCTGTGGTGCCCTGCACCCAGGTCTAGCCCATGACTGCAGATACACGTGTACCCTCTGTGAATGCACAGAATGAGAATAGCAAGTGCACAGCCCACATTTGCTGTGATTAAGGTACCCTAGCCCCATGGCAATAGCAAGATTTGCTATGATGCAGACCCGCTCAGGGAGGGCCACTTCATCTGTATGTACCACACAAGTCCTGTTCATCCAGTTCTGCTACACTTGTGTCCAAGGAAGCATCGATGCCTACACAGCATTCATGGCATTGGGGCCTTGCTGCCAGGTTCCATAGTACTTCTCCCACAACCCCCTGTTGCAGTCACCCCACTGCACTATCCCATAGGGGTACCTCCTCATCCACACAATTGAGGAGACTGTACTTGACATAGATGCCTACTGACTCAAATAGACGGCTACTGACTCGATGACACATGCCTCCACTTATTTAACCTATGGTCCCCCACCTCATGGTAGTGTAGACTGCCATACAGCCATGTGTTTCCAGGCTCCTGTACAAATGATGATGGCTGCGACTCTCATCACCCATCTATTTTTGTGCTGTAAATGTAGATGTCTGATGCACTGTCAGACTCAGCAACACACTGCTCTGCATAACCATTAGATAACACAGCAATACATCATTGTGTTCTGTGTGAAGCTGGACTGCCACAAAGTACATGTCAGGGCACACAGAGATAGACTAGATCTTGCCACTTCACCTGTGCTGATATATACTGTGCACAATGCCATCTGGAGGGGGAGTGGTATAGCTGTTGCTGGGGGATTGCCAATATCAGTGTCACCACAGGGGGATGCTGAGATGGATTATTTGTGTCCTACTGTCGCATTGCTGGAGGGCAGGGGTCTACTTCTTGGCTTGACTGCTAACACTGGATCGTGCTGTGCAGCAAACAGCATGCTACAAAGATTTGGTATGCTGCTGTAGAAACATGCTGCAATTCTCCACTACAAAAGTCTCTAGGCACTGGAAATGCAATTTCATCAGGCCAAATACATCCTTGACCACATTTCTAGTCTGTTGTTGGAAGATGCTGTACTGTTGTTCAGCCACACCATGTGAGTTTCATGTGGGCATCATCAGCAATGACTCCAGGAGATAACCTGCATCACCTGTGTCACATTAAGAAGAAGGGAGAAGATAGTGGGGAAGTGTTATATACTTGTTATGCTCATTACTGTGGCTATATATGTGCAACAGTATGTCTGCAAGTACCTATTAGGTGGTCTATCCTCTGAGATATTTCCACACAGGAAGTAGTGATACATATGATTTGTATGCCATATGTGGGAATTGCGGGTATTGCCTGAATGCTGTGCAGACACATAGGTTAATAACCTCTGTTTCTTACACAATACATGTCAACTAATTTTTTAATTTTTTAATTTATTATTTGTTAACCAGGAAAGTCCGACTTGGAACGAAGCCAATTTTCAGTGGAGGCCCGGGGAGAAACACTCCAGATGCATGTCTTTGTAACGGAATAGTATCCCTTCCTATACTGTCTTGCTTTCTGTGGATACTGGATTTCAACACTGTAGTGGTTGGCAAGATCAAAAAAGCCACACAGAATGGTGGCTCGCTCCCCCAGAATGCTGGAAAAGTGGATGTGCTCATTCATATGTGTTAGCAGTGTACTGAAGACATCTGTTTGTATTCTACAGGTTGATGTCTAAGAAAATACCAAGGGCGTCTCCCGTTTATCTCCAAAAAGTCCCTGTAGCCAGCATGGTAAATGCTACACTACCCGGTATCCAAAGGAAATTCCCAGATTCTTCCTATTCTACATTCCAAGATGTGCATCTATCAATGCAAGTATGATGTCTCTGTGTACTTAGGACCATTTGTGGCACTGTATATATACTAGCTGAAATGACGTAATCTAGTGTCTGTATCTTTTTCTGCTTCTTTTGTGGCCATGCCAACCACCCACAAGATAAGCTTGAACTGCATCAGGACAGTAGTTACTACTGCCAACATTTTGTTTGGAGCTCCACACATTTTTGACACACTTAGCTTTTATATGCAGATACAAGCATTGATATAATTTTGCCCCTAACAGCTATAAACTTTGACTTGCTATACCCTAAATTCTTTTACATGGTATTATACACTCACTAGATTGCAATTCTTTATTTGCATATCATTATACTATACTACACTTTGTCTACTCCTTTTTTGCACTATTTGGCCCATTGCTTATCTGTATAACTTAGTTGCATTAATGTCTTCCTAGCGGTTTGCTTTCATTTTTGATGCTAAACAGCATGGCATCCTTGTGTTAATGTCTGTGAACACCTCCAATAATTTCCATAAGAAACCAGATAAAACATGAAGCACAGTAACTTTGTCAGAAAAAGTTATAACATTACATGCATGGACAACACTGGAAATAAAGAGTAAAAACAGAGAAAAAAAATATTATGATATTTAATAACACGGTTATGGCTACAACTCTGGTGCAGATTAAAAGGACTTCCAGTCATTAACTGATGACACTAGCTAATAATAGTAAGAAAGTCAGATGTCACTTCCCCAAATAAATATACCACACAAAATCTTGAGTATAAGCATACCTCTCCACTGTTCAGATTTTTGCCTCATATTTTTAGAATGTTCCTCTTAAAATTTCTGGCTTTCTAGTAAATTACTGAGGATTGAAACCATTAAATATTAAATAATGAAATACATTTGTGTTTCAGACTTTGTATTCTTTAGAAAAAGCATGCTAACACAAATCATCTTATTCTAGCAAATTTCTAACTTTATAAGAGTAATATTTAAAATATGTCCCTATTTATGGACCTTTGTACCCCCATTACTTTAGGCTTTGTCCAGATTTCTTAAGATTAAAAGTTGAGAGGTATGTGTATAATTATGTAGACAAGCATGGATTAAAATGTGATAAAAGTTGTAACATACAAGAATAACAGGTAAAAATCCATAGTTTGATAAAATAAATATAAATCTCTGCATTATTTTTTACTGTTGGTTGATAATGTTGGGACAATAACATGGTACAGTAAGTGACACAACTGTACGTACAATAGTCAGGTTGTTAGGTTACCAGTACTAAATCTTTACTAAAATGCTGGCAGAGCAGACTTGTTTGTTACAGTTGTATATTAGGTATGAGACAAGAAGATAAAACAGTAAGGATGACTGAATAATAAGGAATCTAGAAAAGTAAGGAGATTAACTGAGATAATGAAGGGAAGGAAAATGTAGCAGAGTTAGAGTTCTGTTTGCCTTCTCACATATTGTGGTGTGTATTGTGGTGAAATTGTACAGTAATGTTCTAGGTCTTGTTTAACTAATTTTATCTCTGAGTGGTTTACTGGGTTTGCAGAGTGGGAGGTTAGAAGGGTTGAGTTAATATTTCTTTGTCATGGATTTGAAGACTGAGACATATGGTAATGTTCTAAGATTGCTATACTGTTTATTCACTTCTGCTGACAGAAAAGTATTAGGTGCTTTGTTTCCTATTAAACTATTTCTTTTTATAACCTTTAGGAGGTTTTGATTAGTGGATTGCAGTGTCTTGATATGGTATGCCATTGCAGTAAGACGTTTATGGTTGGGAATGCTTATTTATGGGTGGTCCAACGACCTAACAATTAGCATTGCCACTTCACATCAAGACGTTTTCTAGTTCAATGTTTGGCTGGGGTATCTTCTGTTTGACTCTGAATGTCCAGTGTGTGTTCATATGGGTGTTGTCCAGGTAATCTGGTTTCTTCCTATATTCCCAAAGATAAGCATTAAGTGCACTGCATACTCTAAACCATCCATAGATGTGTGTGTGTGTGTGTGTGTGTGTGTGTGTGTGTGTGTGTGTGTGTGTGTGTGTGTGATGCAGAAAAAGGCCTCTACTTTGATTTCCGTCTTGTCCAGTAAATTTGGTTGATGGTGTTGGTAGTTCATGGGTTTGCTACAGTAGTAAGATGTGACTTGACAGATCAGGATGGATGGTTGGTTATTGAGTATTTTATAGGCAAAGGTTTTTTGCTGATAGGTGATTTTATTTTTTGTGGCATCCAGTTTTAATTAAAACAGGGTAATGCAAAAAAAAAAAAAAAAATGACAAAATACTAATTTAGATAACTTGCTTAAAATGAATTCTGTTCTACTTAACAAATTACATCTTTCTCTTCCTAAGTCTACAAACCAAAGGTAGTTACTTAGCTACTTTCAATGAATGAGCTTCAGTTACTGACTACCAAACTGCTGTCTCTACAGTCTGTCGGTATCTGGCAATATGGTATGACGGTCCATGACTATACATTTCTGGTACACTTCCTCTTGATGTACTGGGTTGGAGTCTCACTCTTCAGGTGTATAATGTGTATCTTTAAGCAAGTTATTTAACTATTTTATTTATTTGCGTTTGTTTACCAGGATAGTCCAACTGGACAGAAAAGCCCCTTTTCGGTGGAGGCCCAGGGAGAAAAATATATAATCAAAAATGTGTTAGCTAAGTGGTAAACAAGTGCATAATCAAATGGGTAAGGGAGTCAATTTGTCTAATTGTATGAGGTATATTGCTTGATTTTTTTAAACACAATTTAGAGTAGAGTGTTACCTATGTGCCATTGGATTTAAGTACAGTGAGGAGTGATGTATTTGAAGAATGAAGATTTCTACTTGGGGAATAAAGCTGAACAATAAGTTGAAGCCTAAGACATTTGTTTGGAGAGTTGAACATTTTATATATAGTTAATGTTTTATATAAAACTAGGCCTTGATGTATTGGGTTTGACTCTCTTACTCTTATTAAGTTCTCTTGGACTGTCTCTGAAAAGCATTTGTGTTGATTTGGCTTACCTCGTAACCCCCTCCTAAGGTAGTGCAGATATTCTTTACCCTTACCTAGTCACATAAAAATTTTTGATAGGTACGGCATTTTTGGGTATGTTCAGCCTAAGAAAGCCTGGACCACTAAGTAAATATGTGCAAAAAGAAAACAAATCACTGTTGCCAACAAAAGGTCAGCATATAGGTTCATAGATTAGTATTAGGCTAACTGCCATTGTGGGCCATTTTAAGCCTAGCTAACTACCCCCTGTGAGAATCAAATCTTGCACTTTGCGTTTGAAAGGTAAGCACTGCAACCACTATGCCATTCTCCCATCTACAGTTTTATTGAGTGCTTTTGTCCCATAACATTCACAGGACTTCTTCAGAATCCCCTATTACATAAATCACCTCATTTTAAATTATTTAAAAAATTCACATGATGAGCTTCTAGAAAAAATCATGTGACCAGCTTTTATAAGAAATGATGGATGTTATGAGACGAACGTGCTCAGTAAGGATATATGGTGAAATTACGCTGGTTATAGCAATTTCTTTTTTGTCTGGGTTCATGTAGCAGTTTCACTAGTCCTGTGTTATTTCCTGTGATTTGGTAAGTAACTGTGCCCCTTCACAATGTATGTGGGCGTGTTTGTAAATGCCTGTAATTACAAGTAACTATAACCCCTTGTCAAAAAGTTACCTGATGCAATCATTATACAAGTTATCTGAATGGCTGGGTAGAAAAGGTGACTGTTTTAATTTTTTTTTCTTGAGGCCATCATTTGTATATAGTTAATAAAACAGGAACAAACCACTCGCTGACAGACAGGATAAACGCCCAGTGCTCAAGATAAACTTGAATAATGTTAGCAACTAGGCTGATGCAGAGTCACAAATGTAGATGAAAAGGTTAAAATCCAACTTTAAAAGAAGAGTCACAAGTGTAAATGAAAAGGCAAAATCCTCAGGTTAAAATCCAACTTTAATTCCACTGCAGGTCAGATAAGCGCTTTCACTCATTCATTTGAGCTTCATCAGATCATGTAACAAAGACCTTCAAGTACATAGGCTACATTTATACAGTTAAAACATCCTATTGGCCTATCAAAAGCTGCTTATTCATGAGTCAATAAGCTTAAAAATATATGCACATATAGACATGCTGAAATGTATAAAATGACAAAGTAGATATAAAAATACATATAAAACTCTCCATGAACACTCAAGATGCTCTACATGTATATTTCTGGTGGTGCAGTGATTGCCACCTCACAGCAAGAGGATCCTTGGCTGGGGTGCCTTGGCAACTCGACACTGTAAACTCCACTGCCAATCAATGTGCGGACAAGGTGATCAGATTATAAAATCTACAAACATTCCTCCAACATAGGTTTAATAGAGGCTCTCTCATTGAGACCTAAACCCCTATCTGCTCTCAATCTAACTATCCACATACTCTCCTTGCTCTCAGTGTGGTTCCTGATGTCACCTCCTCGTATACTGGGTTTAATGTTCTATTTTGGACCAGTTATTACTGGTGGATCCATTACAATAGACAATGGTAGAGATGATAGATCAACTCATGTAAGGGTTTCTTTACCATATAGTACTGATTGTCCAGCAATCAAGAATATTATTACGAAACACTGGCCTATTCTCTGCACTGATGACACCATTGGCAAACTTGTGGGGACTAAACCATAAATTGAATTTAAGGAGAATGTTATGCTATTCAAAGGGATGAGGTCAATGCCTCTACACACAAAACCATGTGTAATTATTGTAATTCTCTTGACCCCAGTCCATTTTTGAACATCCTGATATGCACACTAACTTCAGCATGTAGCTACCTGTGATACTACTCATATAGTTTATTTGGCAGTGTGCCAAATATGTGATGCATTTTATGTTGGCAAAACCAATTTTAAAGACAGGATAAGAGAACATCTTTATCACATTAGGAAGGCTTCACCTCACAATGCCTTAGCTAAGCAAAGCAGGTCCTGAATTTTTATTTAGAGCTCTTGAGAACATTAAACCCAGTATACGAGGAGGTGACATCAGGAACCACACTGGAGAGTATGTGGATAATTAGATTGAGAGCAGATAGGGGTTTAGAGGAATGTTTGTAGATTTTATAATAAATTATGAAATATACATGTTTTACCTTGAAATATATTTGTTTTGACATATATTTTTATATATACATATTTATTAGAGCATCTTGAGTGTTCATGGAGAGTATTTTTTGTTTTTCATTTTTTAGCATTTTTATACATCTATATATGCATATATTTTTTTTTATATTGACATGATATGAAAAATTAAAAAAAGAGCAGCTTTGATAGGCCAGGATGAGAGATTTTTGTGTATAAATGTAGCCTATGTAGTACTTGAAGGTCTTTACATTGATCTGATGAAAGCTCAAATGAATGAGTGAAAGCGCTTATCTGACCTGCAGTGGAATTAAAGTTGATTTTAACCTGAGGCCTTTTCATTTACACTTGTGACTCTTTATTTATTTTTTTTTTTTAACCTTTTTTTTTTTTTTCATCTACATTTGTGACTCTGCATCAGCCTAGTTGCTCCTTTTGGTTTTATTAACATCATTTGTATATGTTTAATTCTCCACTTTCTCACACACACACACACACACACACACACACACACACACACACACACACACACACACACACACACGAACATACATACATGCACTCACACTCAAACACACAGATACACACACTCTGGCACAGCCACACAGGCAAATACATTTCCTTACAGTAGAGGCAGAATGCTACAGCTGTGTTCACACTGCTACCTGCACTTTTTTTTGAAGTTTATTGATGTTTTAAGTTGAAACTTCATGCCACTGAATTATTTTGGAAAAAAAATAATAAGTGGAAAAGTCTCCTGCCTGATTGTTAGTAGTTTTAAAGGGACAGGTTTCTTGGCTCAGCTACTTCTTCCATGATATCAAAGGTTCTTATGCTCAGTTTCAGACAAGCTGATGCAGAGGAATTTATATATGGAAGGCTGGAGCACTGGCATCTCACAAGTTGTCATGGTTTGGGTCACACAGACACCGCCACACTGAAAGCTTGCCTTACTTGCCTTTAAAGACTGTATTTCAAGGTTGTAGACTGATTGGAAGGGTGCTATTGTGGACACGCAACAGGTCCAGCTCTTTAAAAGGCGGCAAGGTCAGAAACAAGGATAAGTTATTCCACAATGCTGTCACATGCACTAATATTCATGATGGCAGAGAGGGGATTCCACCCATACATGTCAAACTTTTAGTGCAAGAAATCAGGACAAAACCAAAATTAATGGGAGGATAAAGGTCCAAAATCAGGGATAGAGTCTAATAACTGCTCTTATAAACTTAGAAAGTTGCTAGAATAACAAGTTTTGCATTGGCATGCATTTCATGAGAGGTATGAAGTCATAAAATGAAATGAATTCAGTAGTTTAGTAACCAAACCAAATGATTTGCCAGGAAAAATGCAAACTTCATGAATAACAGACCAAAAATATGAAAGAAAAATCTACACATTCGGTGAAAACATGGACAGTTGAAAGGGAGAATCCCACATTTATCCACACTCTTTATCACCTACTAAATCTGCAAATGTAGTAATTGATAAATCTGATGTGCTTTTGTTTCAACAAACAGTAACACTTAAATTTAATCCGATTTGCAACAGCTGATAAAAACAAATAATTGCAGAAAGAAATAATTAAGGGTAGTAATTTTGATAATAGGTGTCCTTTATTACCCTTCAATTTATGTTTGGAAACTCATCTGTGCACACACGTGCGCATGTGTGTGTGTGTGTGTGTGTGTGTGTGTGTGTGTGTGTGTGTGTGTGTGTGTGTGTGTGTGTGTGTGTGTGTGTGTGTGTGTGTGTGTGTGTGTGTGTGTGTGCTTTGTCTAACATCCATTTTTTTCTATTTCTCTTACTTTGTATTATCCACATAGTATCATGTTCAAATTGACGTAATCTGTTCCTTCCTTTTCTCATAATGTTTTTTTTTAGTTTTTCAGAACTTTTTTGTCATTCCACAAGATATAAAACAGTTGTACTGTTTACTGTACATCACCTAAATAATATTTCCTCTCTGATTAAAACATTAACAACTTTACACATATTTTATTTAGTAATATCCTTCACAGACAGTCATGCCACTCCCAAATCTTTTCATATCTTTCCTTCCATCATTGTATTAATTTTCAGTAATGTCTGATAAACCTGCCCACGGCTCAGTCTAATAATACTGAGGTCAAGCCGTTGATCTTGCTGGTAGTCATGATATTTAATGATATGCTATTCTTTTCTTGCATTTGGCACAATCCCAAAATCTAACTTCTATTAGATTATTTTCTTATTTTCATGCATTCCCTGACACACCCATTTACTAAAAGTTTCATGTTTATATTCATACAAATATACTGGAAAAACCTCATTACATTTTTACCACTCCATATGCCTTCAGAATTTTCACAAATATTATTGCTAACCATTGTCAAATACATTTTTGTTACAATGTTGCCTTTAGTATATGGATAACAGCCCTATATGCAAATTACGTCAGGCATTGCTTGATAAGTCCTCTTTACACAGAATGATGATTCCATCATCTGTGGAGTACAATGACAGAATTATGCACCCTAACAGCCTTCTGGTCCTTGTCCCTACCAATTAACATGGTATTACACTGCATGATTCAGAGAAAAGGATGAGTGTGGAACCAGAATCAGTTTCCTTCTCCTGTTAACTTGATAACTCACTATACAGAAGTCTTTCATTTCACATATGATCTGGAAGCAGTAAATGGCTAAATGACTTTTTCAGAGTGAGAGAGTTTGCAAACAGAGGAAAAGGTAATCCAACCTAGACCATAGGACAGAGATTTTTAACAGCTGATAACTTTAGTACTTTGCTAAAATGTCTGCATTCTCTGCATTCGGTCCATGAAGTCCAAAACGTAGCAGTGTCTTACATTAAATCCCAATTTCCACCTGCCCACCCACCCTTTCGGGCTATAATAGGATTTGCTGGAGATTAGCCCGTCCTTCAGTACAGGCTGCATGAATTTTACAGTCATCAGCACACCTGTTGCAGTTACCTTCAACTCCTGATGTAATATCTAATATAATATTCTTAAGACTGTGCTCAGGACTGAAAAATTCTATACCCCACTTCATACTGTCTGCCCTGCTCAGAGATTTGTTCAGCTGCCACACTGTGTTTCTGCTCAAAGACTGTGCTGAAGTCTAGATGCACTGCATCTACAAATCTTTTATTTTTATTTACATTTTTAGTTTTTGGAAACATCTCTAATTGGGGTGGAAGGGCTTCTGCTGTATGAAATTATGCTTATAACAATAGGAAATTATGCCTTTAGCAATAGGAACATGAGTTTATATTTAAGAATGTGTCAGAGTACCTCATAATTTTACTGGATTACTAACTGGCTCACAGATAGGACACAGGAAACCAAAATGGGGGAATACCCCACCCCCCATTAAGGAAACCATGGTAAAAAACTTCTCAAAAGCCAACTTCATGCTTCTTAAGACAGAAGTGGTGAACTTCACGACACCCATGCAAATGGACAATACAGTTACAACTACTGTATCCTACACAATTGCACTTTATAAGCACTTACATGAGTGCATGGATCGTACTATCCCAAACAGAACTAAGACGCTATCCTCCAAAAAAAGGAAGCCAATCTGGTGGTCCCCTGCCATAAAACAGAAGGAAGAAACTTGCAAAAGAGAGCAAAATCCCATGAGTGGAGGAGCTCCCTGGTCAGCCTCAGTAAGAAGCTGCGATCCCTGATAAAATCCTCCAAAGCTAGTTACGAAAACAAAATTGCCGCTGATTCTAAAGATAACCACAAAGCAATCTATAGCTATGTCAAGAATCTCAATGGCAACACTCAGATCTGCTCTGAGTTACATCACAATGGCACTAAATATACAGACCCAACTGATATTGCCAACATCCTGGCAGATAGGTTTAGTGCTAACTTTACCCCCCTATAATCCCCTAAAGAGCCCATCTCTATACCGGAAGAATGCAAAGTACCTGTAATCATGGCTGCACAGGTAAAAACCACACTCTCCAAAGCCAAGAACACAGCATCCAAGGGACCAGACAACATCCCAGTCTGCGTTCTACACGAACTACAGAATGAACTGGCACCCCACCTAAGTACTATGTTCAATCATAGCCTCACCTCAGGCTTTGTGCCTACTGAATGGTGCACAGCAATGGTTATCCCATTCCACAAGGGGGGAGCCACCACAGGCCCCAGGAACTACCGCCCCATTAGCCTGACGAGATTGCTCTGCAAGGCCATGGAACGTATCATCATGGAACTTATAAACAAAGACATTGGTAATCTCCAAACTCTGGACCCCACCCAGTTTGGGTTTGTAAAAGGCAGATCGTGTCTCCTAAACCTGATAGACTTCTTTGAAGCAGTCCCCAAAGCCGTAGACAAGGGTAAGGTGGTTCACACAGCCTATCTAGATCTTGCCAAGGCTTTCGACACCATCCCCCACTCTGGAATTATAGATAAGCTCACTAAACCACTAAACCAGGTATAAATCCCTATGTCACAAGATGGGTTGCCAGCTGGCTCACTGACAGAACCCACACTGTGAAAGTAGCAGACTCCAAATCCGACTTCAGACCAGTGACAAGTGGAGTACCACAGGGTTCAGTCCTGGGTCCTTTCCTGTTTGATATCTACTTCTCTGAAGTACAGGCTAACACAGAAGGTCTTTGGCTAACAAAGTTTGCAGATGACTGCAAACTAGGAGCCATAATCGAAAATCCTAATAATATGGACATCCTACAAAAGGGCCTCACTGAGACAGATGCCTGGTGTCAAAGCCATGGCCTCAAGCTCAATGTCAAAAAGTGCACTGTCATCCCCTTTGGTAAAAACTCTGTACCCATGAACTACAACATAAGCGATAGTATACTTAACACCGAAAGTGTGATAAGAGACCTTGGGACACAGGTGGACAGTAGTCTCTCCTTTGATAATCACATTGCCACAGTAGTCAGGAAATCCTTCTACATGGCACACCTTATCACAAAAGGTTTCTCATCCAGAAAAAAAGAGGTCATTGCTCCCCTCTACTCATCACTCATTAGACCCATTATACAGTACAATGCCCCTTTTGGTATGCACCTCACAAGACATCTACAACAACTGGAAAGGCCACAGAAATACCTTACAAAGAGGATTACCAGCCTCAAACAGATGCCCTACGCAGACCGTCTCAAAAAACTCAAGCTTTACTCCGTCGCATATCGCCTACTCAGAGGTGATCTCTGCCTAACATACAAAGCTATGTCAAACCCAGAGCTGTTGGACATGCCCCACTTAAAGAAATCCCAATCCCTCTGAGCTAGACGCTCTATGGACCTAAACCTTGTCACCACAATAAACAGAACATGCCGGAGGGATAGATTCCTGTCCCAGAGACTTCTCATACTCTGGAATAAACTACCTATCTATATCAAACAAAGCTCTTCATTGGCACTCTTCAAGAAAAATCTTGATGATTGGATGGGAAATTGGAAATTCACCTTGGGGATCACCTCTGTGGCTCTGCTCGACAGTGGCACAGAAAAATAATTTTCTTGGGTGGCAAAAGCCAGGGTACCTTTTTGGCTGGGCTTGTATAGGCCCCAGGGCCGATAACCTAGTACCTACCTATGAACCTATGAACCTAAGAGACTAATCATCAGTGGAGTTTCCCAGATTTCTCTGCTGTGACCTCTCCTGTTTGGTATCTACTTTTCTGAAGTAAAAGCCAGTACCAAGGGGCTCTAACTGACTAAGTTTGCAGGAGCAGTCACTGAATCCCCAAATGACTTAGCTATCCTGAAGGAGGCTTTCTCCCAATAAATAATTAGTGCCAAAATTATGGGCTGATACTAAATGCCAAAAAGCATTACTGTATCTTCTGGGAAGTCATCAACCCCAGAGAATTACCTCAGTGACAATATGCCCATAAGAGTGGACCCAGTTCAGGACTTGAGAACTTATGTGGATAGTGACCTAACTTTCAAACAGCATGTGTCCATTGTCATAAGAAAGTCCTTCTGTATTACACAGCTTATAAACAAAGGGATTTAGGGATGTCACTGTCCCCCCTTTATACAGCCCTCTTTAGGCTAGTCATTGAGTATAGTATCCCCTTTGGCATGTATCTGCCCAGGCACATGCAGCAACTAGAATGCCCCTTGAGACACCTTATGAAAAGGATACAAAGCCTAAGCAATATGTCCTGCATAGACCGAATTGAAGCCCTGTCACTAATCTCTGTATCCTAGAGACTGCTAAGTTGTGACCTGTGTCTGGCATACAAGGCATTCAACCCAATACAGATGGATTTACTACACATCAGCAAGTCAAATGGCATCAGAAATACTTGGTCTAAGGAAATGAACCTCTTTTGCAACATCAACAGAACGGTTTGGAGGGACAGGTATATCTCACAGAGGATACCACTGCTATGGAACGGATTCCATATCCACATAAAACAAAGCTCATCCTAGTCCATATTCAAGTTCAACTTGGAATGGAAACAGAGCATTTACACCAGGACTGCCCCCCCTGTACCACTGATGGACATATATAGTTCTTAAATGCTTTATCGCATGCATGGGTCCCCTCAAATTAACTATGATATGTTCCCACTTATTGTCATTAGCTGTAATATATAATGTATGTAATATATAATTATTGATCATGGTATGGGTAAAGCCAATCTCTAATCAAAAAAGATAGATTAATTTGAGCAGCAAAAGGGAAACTGGCTAGTATTAAAGTGCCCTGCAAAGACATCTAGCCTAGTACTTACCTATGAACATATAAACCTATGAACAAAAACCCTCTCTAAATCCCTCCTTGGTGGCCTAATTAAGGCTAACAGATAGGTAACTGTCATGTTGTTTCCTACATGTTGATTTCTGTAAGAAACTCAGTGCTGATGGCTTCCTGTCCTGTATCTGCAAATCAGTTGGTATGGAGGAACTGCACAATTTTCTTGGAGCTCAACAAACACCTTTGAGTACATTATTTCTATATGCTGTATTAACACATAGCAAAATGCATATAAAAAGAATGGGTAGTTGTCTAGCTCATTTACCAGACATATAAAATATCATGCAATAAGTGACTGTCTCATTGCATTCAAAAGGCAGTGGAAGGAAAGGCTATGTTACTCAGAAAAAGTAACATTTATGATACTGAAGCTTTCAGATCAAGGCAAAATGTGTTCTTTCATTGGTTTTACTTTTGCTTTCCAAGGGGATCAGTTAAATAGATAACACATCAAGCTTCATGCAGAAGCACACACCATGGAAAGATGTTCATATGGTGAGCTATATGTTGTTATTTTCAAAGGTGCAGTGACCTGCACAAACCATGACTAATCTCAGAGTTAATCATAGCAATGGACAGATATAAGCAGTAATTGTACAGTACAAACAAAATACGCACGCTTAGACTGTGCCGATGGTGGCTGTGAGGGTTGAAAGTCTTCTTCTGTAACATCCTTCCACTTCCCAAAGCGCTGACGCTTGGTATCTGTTGTATCTGGGAAAAGGAAGGGCAGAATAGCTGTTTTAAAAAGAGTTGCACAAGACATATGCAGCCATAATACAAGAAATAATGCTCAGCACATATGTACATACACACACACACACACACACACACACACACACACACACACACATATATATATATATATATATGCATGCAAAAAAAAAAACAAAGAAGCACTAGAAACAAAAACACTTCTGAACCACAAAGAAAAAACTGACACAAAGGCAGATCCATTCTGAATTAAGAGCTTTCGTTCCTTTACTGTGTACAGAACTTCATCAGAATAAAAGAATACTAATATGTACAAGAAATATATACATACAATTGTTTGTACAGTAAAAATGTGGACATCCTATCAGAAAAAGGTAATGAAATTGAATGGTAGGAAATAAACCAATGGAAGGCATGAAAATGGGTAAGTTAGCCAATGAAAGTACAACAAATTCAACCAATAGAAACATATCAAGAGAGCTGTGGGAGTGGATATCCTAGTTCAGGACATCTACTACAATGCACATTTCAAAGATTCTCATAAATACCAGGTGGCACCTCAGCATTACATAATAGCTGCCACTTAAGTTCTTTTAGTTCAAGTAAAGAGCTAGAGTCACCGTAAAAGAAATGAACCTGTTAACATATAAAATGCATACAGGTTAAGCTCTATTTTCCTAAAGCATTGCTGCAGTCATGCGAACGTATTGCAGCATTATGTTTTTTTGATCTTGTTAGACAGTTTACGAAAAGTCTTGCCAACATAAAATTTTCACAGGTTCTGCAAAGAGCCACGTAAACCACATTCTCACTATGGCAGTCAAAATATCTTGGAAAGGAGACAACATTACAATGTTTAAAAACATAGTTAGAACATATGTGAATATACGCACATTTTTTACAAATAAACATCCCTTTTGGTTTGTCCATGGTAAAGCAGTTTTTAAGAAGGAATAGATTGTCATTATTTTCAAAAGTGTGCCGTAAAGTCTTGCTTTTTTTGTATGAGAAAGACGGGACATTACCCAGTGTAGAAGTTAATTCAGCATAACTAATAAAGTACAGTTGTGTACATTTACCATAAGTGTAGATGCTTGAGTTTATTCACTGTTGCAGTCATTACATTTGGATTATCTGCTTGCAGGTAGCCCTCAGTCGGCCTGACTAACAAAGTCTTGGGTCCTGCGTTGGTTGCTGTTGCTTCTTCCATGACATCAGGTCATCAGGGGTATAAAACATGCAGTTGATGCCATTACATTAGTTTTTTCTTGCCCCAGATGTCTGGTGTCCCCCTAATGGGAAGCAATTAAATATAAAAGTACAAAGATATACCTCCAACAAAAAGCAAATACACCAAAAAAGGCTTTTAAGCATAGTAAAGGAAAGTACTGGTACAGTCAAAAGAAGTTAGGGGGCTGGAGAGAGGGTAACAAGGACTGCAACAGTGAATACGCTTGAACATCTACATTTGTGGTAAGTGTACACAACTGTACTATGTTCTTTGTGTTTTACTGTTGCAGTCATTACATTTGGGTAGATTCCCAAAGCTATGGTTGGGAGGAGGAATTTGGATAGCATTAGGGCCAGCTATAAGGCCCTGCAAGACTGCAGTGGCAAAGCCAACTCTGGATTTAGAGAAAACTGGCAAATGATAATGCTTGGTGAAAGTATGTACAGAACTCCAGGTAGCAGCTTCTAGGATGTCCCTGGTAGGGACGCCTCTGAGAAAGGCTGTAGAGGTAGATGCAGCCCTGGTGGAATGAGGTCTGATCCCCTGGGGGATAGGTTTTCCATGGTGCTTATAGCAGAAATGAATGCAATGGCTTATCCATTTAGAAATGGTTTGCTTTGAAATAGCCTTCCCCTCTGCCCCTGCAGCAAATGCCACCAGCAGTTGTTCATATTTCCTTTGAGGTTTAGTCCTGTCGAAGTAGAATCTAAGTTGTCTGTGAACATCTAAGGAATGCAGTGTCTGTTCCCCTTTATTCTGTGGATTGGGAAAGATGGT
This sequence comes from Protopterus annectens, assembly GCF_019279795.1. Classification (NCBI taxonomy): domain Eukaryota; kingdom Metazoa; phylum Chordata; order Ceratodontiformes; family Protopteridae; genus Protopterus; species Protopterus annectens. The sequence goes on along the minus strand of NC_056751.1, from coordinate 819,604,579 downwards.
TGACAAATGAATGGACTGATTAAGAGCCACACTGGATACCACCTTGGGCATGAAGGATGGATTGGTTCTGAGGGACACCCTGTCCACATGAAAGATGATGAAAGGCTCCACTGAAATAAGGGCTTGTAATTCAGATACCCTTCTAGCTGAAGTGGTTGCTAAAAGGAAAGCTGTTTTCCAAGAAAGAAATTTTAAGTCTGCAGTAGCAGCTGTCTCGAAAGGAGGAAGGGTGAGAATTCCAAAACAAAGTTAAGGTCCCAGGCTGGGGTTGGAGCTCTCCTGGTTGGTCTCAAATTTTTGGCTCCTCTGAGGAACTGCTTGAGCAGTGGATGAGATAAGGGTGGGGGAGGGGTTCTGTGTTATAATTAGCTGAAATGACTAAGGTGTGGATGTTAATGGAGGAAAAAGACAGGCCCTTGTGAAGCATCTCAGTTAAGTATTGTAAAATCTGAGGTAAATTGGGTGCTGCTGTGCTCATCCCTTGAGATTGGTTCCAGGCACATAATCTTTTCCATTTTTCAGCGTAGGACTTTCTAGTGCTAGGCCTCCTTGCCTCTAAAATGATATCCATCACATGTTTACTGAGCGATGGTAAAGGAGCGATTATGTAATTAGTCAGGCTGCAAAGTTCAGTGTTAGAAGCTGAGGGTGCAGAATCTGGTTCTCCTGCTGAGACAACAGGGAAGGGGTCTGAGGCAGGTGCCATGGGGGTAACTGTGACACACTGCACAGGAGGGGGTACCAGTGTTGGCACGGCCAGTCTGGAGCAATCAAAATCATCCTTGGTTTGTCCTGTTTGATTTTTAGTAGTACTTTGGAGAGCAGAGGCAGATAGAGGAAGGCATAGTCTGATTGTTTTTTCCAGCTGAAGGACAGAGCATCCACCTTCCAGGCTTGTTTGTGGGGAGTCTTTGTGCAAAATTTATCCAATTGGTAGTTCTGGGTAGAGGCAAACAGGCCTATATCTGGGCTCCCCCATTTGCTTGTCAACATGTTGAAAATCCTTGGTTCTAGTTTCAATTCGTGTGGGTCCATGAGGTTTCTGCTTAGTCTGCCTGCCAGTGTATTTAACTTTCCTGGCAGGAATTGAGCTTGTAGGTGCACTTGGTAACTCAAGGCTGTGTTCCACAATGCCATGGCTAGTCTGCAGAGGGGGTAAGAATGTGTACTCCCCTGCTTGTTTATGTATCACATAACAATGGTGTTGTCCGTTTTTACCATTAATTGTCTTAGAAGAATGGGGTCCTTGAAAGCTGTCAGAGCATTCTGTACAACTAACATTTCTTTTTGATTGATAGGCAGATGCATTTGATTTGGGTTCCATTTGTCCTGAATGCACTTCCCTGCCAGGTGAGCACCCCATGCATACTCTGATGCATCTGTTGTTAGGGTTTGGGCGGCAGGGGGTGGTGTATAAGGTAGTCCCTTGTTTTGGTGGCAGGCCTCTGCCCACCAAAGGAACTCTAGGTGCAGGCAAGGTATGATAGGAATCATTGCTTCTAGATGCTGAGAATGTTGACACCATAGGCTTTTTAGATACCACTGTAGTTTCCTCATATGCAGCCTTGCATATGGAATTAGAAGAATGCAGGAAGCCATGAATCCCAAGGCTTGCAGTATTTGTCTTGCAGATATCAGGGTTTTTGTGGCCACTTGTTTGAAGTAGGTTGTCAAATGAATTTGTTTCTCTGGCGTGAGATAGGCCATCTGGGAAGTTGTATTCAAGCTTTCTCCCAGGAATAGAATTTGTTGACAGGGTACCAGGTGTGATTTCTTTTCATTTATGGTGTACCCTAGACAAGTTAGAATCCTTTGTACAAAGGCCAGATGACTCAAAAGTATGTCTTGGCTTTCTGCCTGAATTAGACAATTGTCCAGGTATGGGTATATTTGAATATTTCTTTGCCTGCAAAATGCAATAACTGGAGCTAGGCACTTTGTGAATACTCTGGGCGCAGTAGATAAGCCAAAGGGCAGTGCAGAGAACTGATAGTGTGTGTAGCCTGCTTTGAAGTGTAGGTATCTTCTGCAAGATTCCCTGATTGGGATGTGCAAGTATGCTTCTTTTAAATCTAGTGTTGACAAAAAGGAATCTTTGCCTAGCATAGGAAGTAATTGGTGAAGAGTCAGCATCTTGAATTTTGGAATCTCTAAAAAGGTGTTTAGAGTAGACAGGTCCAGGATAGGACGCCATGGATTGTCTTTTCTGGGTACCAGGAAAAGTCTCGAGTAGAAACATTGTCCCTTTTCCTCTTCTGGTACCAGTTGAATAGGCCCATGCTTAAGAGAGAAAGTAGTTGTTTTTGAGCCTCTGCCCACTGATTTGGGGGTAGGTCCGGCCACCCGCTTAGTGTTGGCAATGTGTGGAAGTGAAATCTGTATCCCTGGGACACTATATTTAAAACCCATTTGTCCTGGGTAATGAGTTCCCAGTTCTTTGCAATGAAGAGCAATCTTTCCCCCAAATGGGCAGTCAGTTGATAAGTGTTTGGAAATTTTAAAAGGAAGTCAATGAGACAGTTTACCATAGGGGGGAGTCTTATTACTCCCAGATTTGGAAGTGGAGGTCCCCCACTGCTTAGTCCTGTGTGTCCCCTGGGACTGAAACCTGGGGTTTTTGTTGTGTCTGGGTTTGGATTAAGAAGACCCGGAAGGGGCTGGAAAGGACCAGTTCTTAGATGGCCAGTGCCTACTAAATCTAGGAGGCTGAACTTGTAAGAAATCTTTAACAGTTTGCATAGATTTAGCTTTATCTTCCATCTTTTTAAGAACTTCCTCAGCCTTGTTGCCAAGGGTTTTTAAGGGAGCATCCAACAATTTAGCTTTAACATGATTAGGCAAAGATTGCTTCTTAAGCCAAGCATGCCTTCTGAGCACAGACCCAGTAATAGCGGCCCTGCAAGAGGCCTCTAATGAATCAAAACCACATTGCAAAGTATGTTTTCCAACTTGTTCAGCAGAATGCATTAAATCTTGTAATTCTTTATTTTCCACATAGTCAGGAATCAACATTATTTTCTATTTAAGCAGTTCAATAACATGTTGCTGATACTTAAACATATGAAACTGGCAGTTTAAAGCCCTAATGGCCAAGGTTGCAGAAGTGTAACATTCTTACCACATCTATTCAGTGCCCTGGAGTCTCTATCAGAAGGGGTAGGATTTTTAGCAGTATAAGCCTTAATGCCCTTGGGCCCCTGTGAAACAGTCTCTGGATCTGCAATAGGATTTTTAAAAAGGAACTTGTGTGACTCAGGGACCCTGTAGTATCTGTCTGGTTTTCTGGGAGCAGGAGGCAAGTAATCAAGGGCCAAACTAGATTCCGAAAAAGCATCATCAACAATGTTTAGTACAGGAGGAATAGCTAAAGGCCTATGCTGAGGTAGGAGGAAGAAATCCCTAAGCCTCTTTCAGAATCAAAAAAATCCTGGCTTTCCCAGAGGAAATGCTCCCTTAGAGTATGTAAGGTTTCCTCAAAAGAAAAATCCTCTGGAGGGGAAGCAGAGGGAATAGAGTCCTCTGCATCAGAATCCTCATACATAGATATGGGCAAATCCAGATCATCAGAAGAATCAGAAAAAACAGAATCCTGGTCAGAAGATTCATTAACTACTTCAGTCCTAGGCCTCTTAGAAAGCGGGGGGGGGGGGGGTTGGCTACCCCTGATTAGAGTTATTAGATCTTCAGACATTCTTATCATTTGTTTTTTAGGCATAGAGGCCTGAGCATGTGGCCTGGGCATCGTTTTTTTAGGCATGGTCTGAGATTTACGCCTAAGAGAAGAAGGAGACATTGGTTTAATATGCAAGTCCGTAGGCCTGAATACACCCTCAGAAGCCGGTGCCTGCAAAGTGGCTCCAAACCCATCCAAGATAGAGATATCCACGGGTACTGTAGTTGAAGCATCTTGTGGCATACCGTACTCCGAATGGGTCTCAGTAGAGGCCTGCGAATCAGAAGTAGCGGGTATCAGGGGCTGCAAGAGTGCCTCACTGAGTACCGGCAAACTGGCAACTGGCTTAGAAGAAGCGTCGTCGGCAGTTTTGGCGGCCTGTCTCTCTCTTTATCTTTGCGTTTTTTGGAATCCTGTTAGTCGGATGGCTAACGACTACTAACGATTTCTGGATAATTAAATCGAGAACTGAAATATTCAGAGGTGAAAATATACCGATGATGGATAGTGCGCTGATTAAATAAAGCACAAAACTGACAGCAAGGTACGTCATGGTCAGGCCTAGACAAGGAATACAGTACAAATGAAAATCTTTACGAGGTATTTGCTTTCCACAAGTAATGCAATTATTAACTTTTACTGCCATCGGTAAGGAGCAAGAAAAAGTTTCCCCAATGGGGTACTTGGCTTTAGTTGAAGACTTCGGTTCTGAAACTCGAAAACAAAAAATTTCAAGAGTCAGCCGACCGGCACTTGTGAACTGCTTATGCTTCTGGCACCGCACAGCAAGAAAGACTGATGTAATGGCATCAGCTGCATGTTTTATATCCCTGATGAAGTGACATCATGGAAAAAAGGACAGCAACCGACGCAGGACCCAAGACTTTGTTAATCAGGCAGACTGAGGACTACCTGCAAGCAGATAATCCAAATGTAATGACTGCAACAGTGAAACATGAAGAACTTATATAGTTCTCCAGGATTGCAGAGAAGAGAGCCACCACTAAATGTGGCTGCTACTACACTGCACCCATCTCCAACATACTGGGCACCATAGACTGCACTAATGTGTTAATGAAGGTTCCTCATATGACATGCATTTGTCTTATTCATTAACTTTCAGCACAGCGATTTCCTTTGGGATAACTGATTGGTAAGTGCATGCTAGGTGTGTAGAATAAACATTACAAATGCACCCAGTCTCCTATCATAAATGTTTTATTGTTCTCTGTTTTGCAGGGGGTGCTTGCTACCTCCCTTGAACTGGCTCATGACCCCCATATACAGTCCTGAAATTGTGGCAGAGATGGATTAATAGGGCACACAACATCCCTGAATGTGTGTTTCAGCAGATCTGGTTTCATTGCTTGAAAACATCTGGTGGGACACTGCAATACTCCTCTTAGATGGCCAACAAAATATTTGTGATATATAATTTTCTTCATAATATGAATATACATCAGCAGGATCAATATGCCAACTGTATGGCTGCATTATACCATCTAATAGACATCCCAGAAGCAGCAACAGCAAAAGGTGATGATGGTTTTCAGGAGCTGGATGGCATATGAACAGTGAATTCCCCCACTAGTCAAAAGCAGGTACAACACATAGCAGTACTGGCAAGGCAGCAGCATCTGGCCAACAACTACGGGTCATATAGTCATAAAGACAAATGCATGCAGTCTACTCCTATAATATCATGTTGGATGTTGCATGGTCTGCTTCCACTCTGCATCAGCCATCACCACGTTGCAACACAGGAAGGAGGATGTTGCATGTCACAGTCCTCAAGCACCATTTGCACAGAAGAGAAGGGAAACAATAAGAAAACACTGTCAGCACAAACTGGGGGGAGGTGTCACATGGTCTATGTGCAGGTGGGTGGCACTGTCAATAAGAATAAATAATTTCAGTGATCATGTTCTCCTGTGACAGACATGGGTGCCACTGTGTGATCTTGACCTGTTGCCACTTTGCTGGCAAGAAGCGACAAAACTTGAGGCTTTCTACAGCCAAAGTAATATGCTGCTTTGTGACACAGAGATGGATAGAGATCACTGCTCTGTGGTTCCACTCCTGAAGGTGGCTCCTCATTCCTAATTCCCACCTATGACAAGGAATGTCAAGATTTCAACAATTCCAGATACAAATTTTGAGCAAGGCTCCTGCAAATGTTCATAAACACATCCATCCCATGTCCATAGTCTACCCTATCCACTAACAACACTGACAAACTGGGGAGACATGATGACTCTGGCAATTATATCCACTGAGGTGCTCATTGCAGTGGTGTTTGCCATAGAATACCTCAATAAACCAGTAATTTTTGCATGGCTGAGTTCAAGGTGTGCATAAAGCTCACACTAGTACTGTGTAGCATCCTTACAAATGCCATGCAAGGGGAGGGAGGTTGGTATAACCGTTAGGCTGTTTACCTTACAGACACAAGGTGCAGAGTTTGATTCTTATGTGAAGTAACTGCCTAGGCTTAAAATGGCCCACAAGGGCAGTTAGCCTAGTACTATTCTATGAACCTATGAATCTATGCAAAACACCATTGTGGACTGTGTCACAGCAGGCTGTGCCTGCATAACTCTCCTGCACATCCCTAATGGTGCATGTATTTTACTGTGCAACTGGGAAATTGGGTGGCTTGAGGTACTCCAGTGTTGCCGGCCAGTGGTGTATATGCCCACAGAAGAAGCAGCACATACCTCCAAAGCTACTGTTTCACAAACAGGGGATGTGAGGTTGTCAGCTACAGGAGGTTGCTTTTACATAGGAGATGATGAGTTCTCAACCAGTAAAGCTCCAAAGTGCTCAGTATGTTTGACTGTGCATAAACCTCTGTGGACAGTGATTTCTTACCTAACAATGAGACAGGCATGAGTGTCTCTGAATCTTCTGACTATGGCACAGGTCCACGTATTTCAGTATTATCACCAGACACTGGAAAGGTGGTGATAACAACTACTTGTATGAAATTCCTTGTTACTCAGCTTTACATTCATTGACATTGGTACCCTATAACACTCCTGATGTGCCCATGAAAAAGATGTGCATAGCGCCAATTTTGTTAGGATATACCAAGTATGTCTTGTCACTGTACATGCAAACCTGTTCCACATAATATTAATCTGCTCTATCACCTACTGAGGCGCTGGTTAGATGGGTTAGCCCAGCAATGACATTCACAACACCATAGTGTATATATGCCATTACATCTCCTCCTTCCACTGAGAAACATTTCAAAATCCATTAGTCTTAAAACATTTCCACATCCATTAGCCTTATGGAGATTGGAGGGCCATCCTCTGTGCTAGTTCTCTCAGCTGTAATCTTCTGTGTCTTCTGCATGGCATAGCTGATCACACTGGTCATATGTCAGTGACATTGCCTGCCACATTGATGACCAATGGCAACATTTTGTCAGTGCCATGGACTGCTAAACTTGATCCCCCACTACTTCTACCCTATCAATTAGATGTAGGACACACTGCTTGGGGACCTGCAGTATTGCTAAATTTATACAGCCTCTGTCTACTTCATTCTGTGGACATGCTGACTTCTGTTTAGGCATAAGGAATACATGAATACATACTGCTATGAATATATGTACAGGTACTGAAAATGCATGCATTCCACTGAGGCACATAGTCACAGTAAGTAGGCCATAAATAGTGTGCTACAGCACAGCATAATACTTTAAATGATCTGCTGACATGGCAGGGTACATCTGCCTCATCCCAAAACACACCAAGTGCAACCGTAGTCAGTAAAACATTTAAGCAACTAGTGCAAGTATAAGAAACCATTATGTTAACACACACAAATATAGCTAGCTAATATTCCCATTTCCCTGTTGTGGCTCTGCTTTCAGAAATCATTGCTGGAAAGGAAAGTACACATCTTACCTGGGCAATCCAGGTATCTACTGACAGAAAAACTTTCAGAAAAACCACTGCATGTATTACTTAATGCCAACTACATGCAAACAAAATGGCAACATAGGCAAATAAGGTATCGTGAAATGAATATCTATGAGCCATATAATTCTGCTTTAGTGCACCATCCTAAGAAATGCTCACAAAAAAAAATGTAAATCAGAAATGTATGTATAATACAGTTGATTGTACTTTCATGACATTTCACATTTATGGCAAACTTCCCATTATGTCTCCACTATGCAGGTCAACAGATGAAGAAGAGGATCAGGCACCTTCACCACCACCTCTTGATAATGTGCATGTAGTGGGTCTAATGTCAGCGATATGGTTGCCTTGCCAGAGAGAGTTGAAGACCATTGTAGGTGGACATCCATGTTCTACCACCAATGAACCATCAACAGCTGCAGCAGATGACTGAAGCAGTGGAGGAATATCAGGTAAGACAATGTTTTGGCTGCACTGAGTCCCTCCTGCAGCAAACATTATATTCACTTAAGAAGAACGTTTCAACCATCTGGATAATGGAAGGGTAGGAAGGCACTGACACAGCTTACATTGGATCATTACTTGTTGATGGTTCTCAGTAAGTAAACATCCAGGCAGCCATGGCAATGCATCTGCAGCTAGTACCTTACCCTGTCTCCTGTCTAATGTGACTCATTAGCTACTGTTTCATGATGTTCCTTACCATGTGAGTGGTCCAGCACTTCCCATCACTATTTGTCCTCCCTCAGTATGTATGTGCCCATTCCTTATCACACTCACCGTGCTCATGTGCGTGTGTGTCTGTGTGTGTGTCTGTAAGCATGCACGCACGCACGCATATGTGTGTGTGTGTGTGTGTGTGTGTGTGTGTGTGTGTGTGTGTGTGTGTGTCCGCAAAACCACCCTTCTTCATCTGTATTGTTTCTTCTTTGTCCGTTTACCTCTGCAAACTATGCTACATCCTCTTTCATATCCAGTTTTCCCTTGCATACTGTAAGATTAGGCTTCACTTAAATGCAGTTTGTTAGACATAAATATAACATTCACTTTGCATAGGCCTAGAAAAGTAGCCATATTAAAGCAGATGTTTATCTTCATTTTACATTTTATACATAGATTCAATAGAAAGGAATGTTTCAATAAACTTCAATCAAGAATACTGCTAAAAATAAAATGTGCTAACAGAATATGCAGTACATTAAGTACAAACTGACTTGAGAACAAAGGATAAAGAAGCATGTAGAACTTGTATGAAAGTTACAGGGTTTTAGTATTATTTTAGGAGGGATACTTCAGACACAGAGGTGAGTCAGTTAGTTAGTTCAGACTGATATGCAGAAAGTCACTGCAGCGCACTCCTCAGAAGTTTGGTACAGATGCTCGAGAATGAATGCAGAAGTCAGGTCAAATATCCAGCATTCCAGGATATTAGTTATATTATTCAGGAGGAAAGGAATAATTCTGAGTATAATGAGTGCAGAAGCTACGGACTTTATAATTCAGTCTATTTCAGTTTATCAGCACTATTATTGGAGACAGGAACATCTGAATCAGATATTGATGGCATCTACCTCCACTGTACATAATAAAACATCCTTAACTGAACTGCAGTGTATGGAGACTTTTATTCTGAAAGGTACAAGAAAATTTGGTACATAAATCAGAGACTGACACCTGTTAAGCACAATTTGGGGTAACTGACAGATGAAGACATTCATTCCAATTCTTTACCCTTTATTCTCTCTCTCTTTGCAGAGAAAGAAAGCCTCAAAAATAATAAAAATGTGCCCTATCTTCTCATCCTGGCATTCCCTTGTGTGTTTTTCCCTACTTGCCATTACCCCCTTTTTACCTTCATATACACTAATTTACATCCCATTTTTATGCAGAAACTTGTGGCTTTGGAACAGTGACCAAACTCAGTGGCCAATCTAGACAGTTGGATCATCTCACCTCTGGGAATATTTCTTTTCATGTAAATGGGATGAGCACTAAAGTAATGCAAATAATTGTTAGAGAAACAAGGTTTTCTGCAGATCCTACTAGAAAAACTGCAATTTGCAGCATCCCAACAAACTACCACATCCAAATATGGAACACTTTCTCCTACTTGGCCTAAGACAAAGCTTAAAAAGTTAGTACTATTATTAATGTCTTCAACAAATGCATCTATCTGATCTAAAGATGCACTAGTAATAAAAGACAGGTCATCCACAAACATCTTATACATCTTGACATGTGTTTCAAAAAATGGAATGTTTTTTACAAGTTGGGTCTCCCACCACCCCATGGCAAGGTTAGCAAAAGAGGGTATAATGGTGGCACCCTAGCAACACCCTTGAGCTGTTGGTAATATTTATCATTAAATAGTAAAAAGTTATTTTCTAACATCACCTCCATCAGCTCACAACAAATATTAACCATGTCACTAGAAAATGGTATATGTATCCAAAAATAACCTCAGATATTCAATACCTTTGGCAATGGGCATACTGGTGTAAACAGATTTAACATCCAAGGGAAATAACCTAAGTGCTGAAGTGCCTGAAGTAAAAGACCACAAAGAATCCAAAAAAAGAGCTGGGAATCCTTGATAAGGATTCACCCCAGGGATCATCCCAGTGGCTCTACTCAACAGAGGCACTACGAACTAAGGTCGGGTGGCACGATACCAAGGTAATCTTATGGGCTGGGCTTGTCAATGCTCCAGGGCCATTAGCCTAATACACACCTATGAACCTATGAAACTATAAAGCTGTCCAGTTTCTGCACCACAGGGTTCAAAAAGTGATATAAAAAAGTATATACTTTCAGTTACACTCCCAGAAGCAGAAAGCTGTCCAGTTTCAACACCATGGGATTCAAAAAGTGATATAAAAAAGTGGTATACTTTCAGTTACACTCCCAGAAGCAGAAACTATCAGTCTAAAGGGCAGTGGAAAAATCTGACGTTGCAGTTTAGAAATTCCAAAAAGGACTGCTATTTTAGGATATTTAAGCAGATTCCATTTTCCTGTGATGTCTATCTGTGGATGTTTCCATTGTTCAGTTGTGCTATTTATCTTTTGAGTGATTTGCTTGTGTTCATTATTAAATTTACGATCTGGGAGCTCTTCAGTTGTGTAAGTTTTCCAGAAAAGAGAACCAACTATAGTCTAAGAAACAGTATAATCATCAAAACAAATGTAATTCTAATATGTGATGCTACAAAACAGGAAAATTATGTTTTCTGTTTTCTGTAAAAAAAAACACTGGTCATGTCTGAACTGCAAATGAGCTAACCAGATGTTGGCAAGGTCAATATATTGCCAACATGCAAAAAGCTTACTTTGAAATAATCACATATCTGTTTCCTACGCATAGTGTAGCATCCATCCAACTTTATCCCTATTTTGTTTGATGTCATAGCACCACTCAGGAAGTTACTAGCACATAGTGCAACATGGTGTTGATCAGCAGAACAAAGACAAAGTTTTGTGCCCCTTAAGTAGTTAATTAGTTAATTGCATACTCTAAAGTTTTATGATACGGTGTCGCCTACTAGTTAGAAAATATATTCTGCTCTGCAAGATCCACAAGCAGTGCTTTTGCAAGAGAGTAAATCAATAGCTTATTCTTCCAGAACACAGACACCCAGACATGTTGTGTACTAGCAGAAAAAGAGTGATGCTTACCACCCTTTTTAGCTGTCAAAAAATCGATGATTTCATCTAAAATAAGAGAATTACAGTGGACTCAGGCAATAAATATGAAGCAGCTTCAAAAACTCCTTATACAAAGTGCCTGAATAATTTCAAAGCATGGTGGTGTCTCTGTAGACATATGGTTTCAAATTTCAGAATAAACCTGGTAAACTAATGTACATGAAGACACCACAGTACTGCAAAAAAATTAGCAAATAAAACCACAGTAGTTGGAAAAACGCCTTTATGAACAACAGCAAAGCTTTTGGGTTACTACCCTTTTTCAATACTAATACATAAATTCAAAAACCAAACAGGTTTAAATAGGAATCAAAAAATCACATGACATGCAGCCCAAAGTCATGTGATAACAAACAGGATACAAAGTAAAAGATAAAATATGTAAAAATCTACACAACTTAAAAACATTTTTAAATATATTTTTAACTACTTTTTTAACTACTTACACAACTTACATATAAACGTATGGACAATGATACTTTATATTTGCAATTTTTAACAGCATAATTTAGTTTGTTGTAACTTAACAAGGATTGGTTTCAGTGTGATGGCAGAATTTAAGCCAGGTTGATGATCAGCCGCTAGCCTTAATATCCATTCATACTCCTTGATCTCCAAAAGATTATTAGTATCCCCACCTCTCAAAGATGTATACAAAATATCTATAACTGTAAACTTAAATTTATGTTCAGAACCATGCATGTTTATATGTTTATATGAAGCATTTTTATCATTTGTTCTTCTAATCTCAGATTTATGCTCAATGATCCGTTCTTTCAACTTTCTGCTTGTTTTTCCCACATAGACTGAAGAGCATGCAAGACAGGTTGCTAAATATATCACATTGTTACTAGCACATGTAGCTGATAGATGAAACTTATAAACTTTACCAGTTACTGGATGAATAAATGTATCACTGTTAACATTCATAATATTAGTACAACATGTGCAATTCAAACAACAAAAAGTACCATGCTTAGAGGAAAGGGGATGATTAAATCCACTATTAAAATCCTTGTAACATAATTTACTTTTTAGGGTTCTCATGTTTTTATAGGAAAAATAGGGTCTATCATCTAAGACAGCTCTAATCTCTGGGGATGCCATCAGGATGACCCAATTTTTCTCAATAATCTGCTTAACCAAATGTGTCCTAGTATTATAAGTAGTGACATAACTAAGTCTAGAGTCCTTTGATACATTCCTATCCGAAGCAATGGATGGCTCATCCATTAGTAAAAAATAGGTTTAAGCTTTGTACATCTATCATCTATAGTGTTAGCTTTCAACTCAGACAGCAACTTGGGATCATATCCACTATTCAAAAAATCTGTTATCATTTCATCGAGTTGCATGATAAAACATGCCTCATCAGTATTTAATCTACTAACCCTATTAAATTGAGCTGTTACTTTTCCCTTAAATACATGCATGCTGGTACTATGTATATATCTGCCAGCATACACTTCCTTCCAGTGGACACTAGTATGGAGTATCCCTTCTTTTAGTTGTATTTTAACGTCCAAAAAAGTAGCCATATTATCTGAAAAGTCCATTTTGAATCTCAGAAAACCTGTAGTGGTATTCAAATAATCTATATACTCAACCAAATGAGAGGAGGACCCTTTCCAAATCAGAAAACAATCATCTACAAAGCGCTGATAAAAGCATACATTATCATTCAGGGGTTGATCTTACTACAAATATACCTCTTCTTCCACTGGTGGAGGACCAAATTAGCATAAGTGTTAGCTACTGATGTGCCCATGGCTACACCAGTAAGCTGTAAGTATAACTGTTTATTAAACAAAAAAATGTTATTAGTTAAAACTACGTCCAATAGGGAACAAATGTTCTCTATGTGACTTGCTGTTAAAGAAGCCTGTGAGGTCAAACATTCTCTAATAGATTCGATACCGTAATCATTCTGTATAACAGTAAATAGAGATGGGATGTCTAATGTTACAAATAAAAAATCTCCTTGATTTAAAGAAGTAATATTCAGATCATTAAAAAATCTGTAGTATCTTTCAAAACATTGTTACACTGTAATAAAAAGGGTTGTAACTGCTTTTATAAGTAAATAGAAATAGGCTCAGTTATCCAGCCACCACCAGATACTATGTCTCACAGGTGGATCACATATTGATTTATGTATTTTTGTTAGATCATATAGTTGTGGGATGACTGGACAAGGAACAGTAAAAAAAATGAAATAAATCCAAACCAATGTCACCACTAATCTGTAAGTCATAAATTGTCATATTCACAGAACTAATATATCTCTTAACATCAGCGGGTGTGATACATTTAAATGCATTGCCATCCCCAAGGAGGGTAGTTATGGATGCCAAATACTTATCGCGGTCCATAAGAACCACCACACCCCCTTTATCTGATTGTTTGATAACTATACTACTATCAGCCTGTAAGGCTTTTAATGCCATGTGCTCCTCATATGTTAAGTTATAACGTTTCAAATTTGTACAATCAGAATACAAGCGTCTTAATTCCATTTCACATAGATCATGATAAGCAGTTAAGACAGGAATGCTAATAGGTATAAATATACTGCGTTTTTTTACAGCTTAATTGAAGCGATGCAAAGTTATTAAACAAAACCTTAAGGTTCACATTCCTAACAAATTGTTTAAGGTCAGTCAAAGCAGCCACTAAATCATCACTAGTCATTGGAATAAAGCAAGCCCCTTTTGTAATAAAGAGTAATGAGAGGCTTCCAATGTAAAACTGGATAAATTTAAAGTACCTTTAATTATCGCTGGCTCATTTTGCCTTGCCCTAAAGGGCTGTCATTCTTGCGTTTAGTTGGAACCATGGCTTGCCTTGTCAAAGATCTAGCTCTCGAAACTAATGTACATAGCAGATACTCTGAGTAGAGTATATGTGCATTTGGGCAGATGATGATTTTGCTTGAGAACTAAGTGAATGCACTGTGGACAGTATGTCTATTGCCAGAATCAGTGGAAAATTTTGGAGTTAAAACCAAAGAATCATCCAGAATGTCAAAACAGTAAATGAGTAAAAAGTTTATTCCATTAATTGATTTCATCCACAAAAGAAACGGGCCTTCTTCAGAATAAACAATGCATGATATGCACCCAAATTAAACAACGACAAACTAATCAAAGAATACCAATCATCAACTAAGTCACTCATTTAATTCAATAGTATCTTAATTGGTTCAAGTGGTTCAAGTTCATTTTCTTAAACACCAATTAAAAAACAAAACATATTAAATTCATATAAACTTATTAAGTAAAATCATCTAGCATAAGTGGAGTGGAGTCCCACAGGGTTCTGTCCTGGGAACTCTCCTGTTTGGTATCTTCTTCTCTGAAGTCAAGGCCAACACGAAGGGACTCTGGCTGACAAAGTTTGCAGATGATTGTAAGTTGGGAGCTATTATTAACTCCCCAAGTGATGTTGATATCCTACAGAAAGGCCTCACTGAGACCAACGACTGGTTTCAGAACCATAGCTTTAAGCTCAATGTAAAAAAATGTGTCATCATCCCCTTTGGGAAAAACCCGGTTCCCATGAATTACCACTTCAATAGTAGTCCACTGAACACAGAAGGTGTTATAAGAAATCTGGGAACACAGGTTGACAGGAACCACTCTTTTGACCACCACATTGCTACTGTGGTCAGAAAGTCCTTCTATGTGGCACATCTCATTACTAAGGGTTTTGCAGCCAGGAGAAAGAGGTCATTGTCTCCCTCTACTCTTCCCTCATTAGACCAATCATCAAGTAAAATACCCCATTTGGCATGTACCTCACTAGACACCTGCAACAACTGGAGAGGCCGCAAAAGTACCACACAAAGAATATCCTAGGCCTTTAAACACTTGTCCTATATGGACAGACTCAGAAAACTCCAACTATTCTCTGTCTCATATCGCCTACTTAGAGGCAATCTCTGCTTGACTTACAAAGCCATGTCTGACACAGCACTGTTAGAAATGCTATATCTAAAGAAATCCCAATCCCTCCACACCACACACTCCAGAGACCTCAATCTCATTACCGCAATCAACAGAACAAGCTGGAGGGACAGGTTCATAACCCAGAGACTGCCCATGCTATGGAACAGACTTCCATACATGTCAAACAGAGCACCTCACTGGCCCTCTTCAAGAGAAATCTTGATGAGTGGATGGGAAATAGAAAATTCACCCCAGGGATCACTCCAGTAGCTCTACTCGACAGAGGCACTGGGAACTAAGTTCGGGTGGCACAATGCCAGGGAAATCCTGTGGGCTAAGCTTGGAAAGGATCCAAGGCCATTAGCCTAGTACACACATATGAACCTATAAGTCTTCTCTATAAGAAAACACTTACTATTAATATATGAGATAAAGTGGTCACCAAACGTATGGCTCAAAAAACATATTACTTTTATTTAAAACAAAATATCAAATGGTAAGCTCTTTTACCACCAAACCAGTGGCTTCTTCAGACCATTAACAAAGAACAATTTTGTTTAAAACATTTAAATAACTTTATACTCACATATAATTAATAATTTCCACCTGTTATCAATATTCTTCCATCCATACATCCCATTCGTATCTGACGCATGCTCAGTAACGCTTATCACGTCACTCAACTTCATTCAAACTTCATTTAAAGAAACAGTACTTGTAACACACTTTTCCATATTAAAGTGCATTCGTTTCAAATAAAAAACATTTGTTTTGTACACAAAAAAGCCTATATTCATATACTAAAACATGTATCAGTACATTACACATTTAAAACCTGGCACCCATCCATTATATATACCATTCCATAGTGGATGAAGCAACATATATATAAATGGATCTATCTCCAAACCCCTAATATGTGTCTATGCCTAGGCGCACATCAACTGCTATAATAATGAATATACCTGCATACTTATGGTCCCAGCCATACCTCATATAATAAGTACGCATTGCATGGCTTTTCATTTATTAGCAATCAGATCTAAACCTTCACTTCAAGCTCTCCTTTGAATCTTTATAATGGTATCCTAATTACTACAAGACATACAGTGTTTTTCTTATGTAATAAAGAACATATAATTTCCTATGCTTATTCGTCATCAGTCCATAGAGCAGCATACATTGCGGCAATTATATGCACCCGGTCAACATAACTTTATATTATCAGCCAACAGCCCTAAGCCTTCAATTCAAAGTATTTATATATATTAATGTATGTACATTATTTAACCTCTCCTACTGAGAATGATAGGGAGGTATATATAAAAATTACCAACATTTTGCCTTCCTAACCATACACTCAGATCGTTGCTTGAATAGAACTTTTACTTTTTGACACCTCTAGCTTCTAAGGCTGGTCTGACTGAGACTTTACTATTCAGTCCAAATCCTTTGTCTGCCCTTAGTGTAAGTATCCATTTTAATTCCTTATTTTCCACTCTATTCTTAACATCTTCTATTCTCTTATCTTGGGTTACCTCATCAATAACCATAAATTTGAAGGTATGTAACTTATTATTTGATAAATCATATCTTGACAGGGCACTAATGGAATCCTTAGTTTGACACTAATCAATATGATTGTTGCAAACATTTTTATGTTGGCATGCACTATATACACCATGAGAGAAAGGATAAAAGAACATATAAATAGTGCCAAACTAAGGACTCCATTAGTGCCCTGTCAAGATATGACTTATGTTAGAAAAATATGTATTTGAACATATATAAAGTGCTAGTTAAAAAGCAAAATAGTATATAATGCATTTTATTCTATTAATAATATGGCAATAAGAATGATTTTACATGTAATTGCTTGAAGCTTTGGAACTGCAGTGTATTTGAACTCTGACCCTGGCAGTAGCCAGCTCAGCAAGCTTATGTTTTTCACTAACAATTATCTGCTGGGTCAGGAAATTAAATGTATAAAGCATTGAAAATCTTCTTCTCCTTCCTCTGGGACAATTGGCCTTGTAAATGTTATTGAGATAAGACACAGCTGTTGGGAGAATGTTGCAAGAAGAACAAAGAGGTGTATTACTAGACTGAACCAGCTATTGTATTCAAGCAGGCCTGAAACCTTGAAGGAGTAACATTTACAGAAAGACATTATAACTGACCAGGTGCTTTGCAAGACTATATTATTCCCAAGGGAAAGCTTTTTTAAAAAATATAACATCAGCAATCTTTATGAACAGAATACTGTTAGTAAAAGTGATGTAGATGCCCTGTGACTAACCACGTCAGTAAGGTGGGCATAACCCGAATGTAAACACTATAAAATATTCTGTACTTCCTGCATCATGTCAGACAAAATTCTGTACTTGTATGGTTTTTTGCCTCCTGGTGTACACTAGTAAACTTTTGCATCTGAGCCTCCTGTGTTGTTATCTTTATTTTTATTTAACAGTTTGGTCCTTCTTGAATCGGAAACACTTGGACAGCTACAGATCAGAGTGTACCGGTGGTCAAACACTGCTCAGGAGAAGCTACCGAAACGGTTCTTCTTGAAATATAAAAGACCTCCGACTGAATCGTCGTTTTGAGAGGCTGGCCACTTTCTGATCTGCGGCCGAAGAGCGGTCTCGAACTGATCATCTCAGGAGGCTCAGGTAGGAAGATATTTGCCTTTTTTCTGTTTTAGATCAGGGACTAGGTTGCAGTAAATACTATTGTCAGAAGATTTGTTATACAGATCAGGGACAAAAGGAAATTACTGTATATTTTGTCAGAGATCAGGGAAACAGAATAAGGTAGGCAGTCATTCTAGATAAACTGTATAAGGAACTGAAATACCACGTGGTGAAAAGGGTTACGTAACATTTTCTTTTGATATGGGAAATCAGTGCACTAAAACATCGTGAGATCCGGCCCTAACTGAGGATGCAAAATATATGCAATTACAACGGGCTGATAATGTTAGGTATTATACAAAATGGGTTAATAAATACAGATTCAATGGTAAATTGGATAAAATTTCATTAATTAAACTCTTAAAACAACTTAAATCTGACGCAGAAGGTCAGGCAAAAAAACAACAATGATTAGGCATTCCTCAGGCACACAGGTGGATTGAGGAAGTAAACCGAAGGGAACAAAAAACTAAAAATGCTAAGACGTTATTTTTAGATAAAGAGGATAATAATATAGTAATAGCGACGGCTCCTCCTCCCCCGCCCCTCCGATGCCTTTTTCAGGATATGATGTGGGAGGACAAGCTGGTCCACCTCCACGTTATCCTGATGTCACAAGAACACTAAAACCATTTGTTAGAGATCCTATTGAAACTAGGTCCCGGACACGTAAAACACTTGGGGACACAGACTTGTATCAAGTAGGGAAAAACACACTAGAGGAAAATGAGGAAGAAATCTGTCCACTAATCGAGGTACCAAATCCTCAGGCAGGACAGGAAGGGCAGGATCCAACTCTTCTAGTGTACAGACCATGGACACCGGAAGATATTCGGAAAGCTACAGAGGGAATCCCCCATCCAAAAGTCAATTACACAAAGTTTTTACAAGATTTACAAGGTATGAGACTAAGTTACCACTTGAATGGGGAAGAAGTAGAAAAGGTAGTTAGACAAATTGTGGGTCCAGACTGGCACATGATTTGTGGCACCTGGAATCCTCGTAATGCAGAGCTTAAACCACTCCCACATAGTGACGCAGAACTAGACAACAGAGTAAAAGGTCTTACAGACCGAATTTCGAAAAATGGAAACCTAGAGCAGATTGGACTTGCATTAACCAATGCATACAACAAGAGAATGAAACTGTAGATGGGTATTATGGTAGATTATTGGAATGTTTCAATAACCATAGTGGTATGGCTATTTCTGAAAATCAGACACATGATACCTCGTATGAACAGCAACTGAAAAATGCGTTTTTGAAAGGTTGCATTGCACCTATCAGTAGCTTCATTACGAAGCATATGATAGATCATCGAACAAGTAGGCTACAAGCCTTACTTGAATATGCTAGACATGCTGAAAGACACTTTAATAGTAAAAAGAAAAAGAAGACACAAGTCTTCACTGCTGAAGACGGAGCTGAGGTCTTTGTAGTACAGTCAGGTAAAAAGGGTAAGAAAAATGCCCAGGGAAACAGACAATCTGACAAACGGTCAGAAGATTTTGAAGAGAGAAAAAAGAAAGGTGAGTGGTTTAAGTGCGGGAAGAAAGGACATTTAACAAGGGATTGCAGGCTAAATAAAAAGGTGACTACAGAAAGTAAGGGTGATGAGGACTGACTATATGATAGTGATGAAAGTCAGAAATCATCAGGAAAGGCAAACAAACAAAGGACAAATGTAAATGTAGTAAAAGGAACAGAGGAAGTGCAAGCAGATGTAGAGGATGAAGAAGGTGAAATTTTAGATTTGGCATTACTGAGCTTGGAGCTCTATCTGGCAGACACAAAACCGGAAGTCACACTTCTGGTGGAGGGGAGGGAACTAAAATTCCTGTGTGACTCAGGAGCGTCATGGACTTTGATACACCCCTCCAAGTTACCAGAATATTCTGAATCACCTGATTATATATTAGTAAAAGCAGCAAACGGACAGCTATATAGGGAGCCACTCTCCCATGATATAGCAATAACTGACCCTGTTTCAGGTATGACTCAGAAAAGTAAAATTGTAGTTTCTGCAAAATGTCCAGTAAACTTACTGGGAAGAGATCTTATGCAGATATTTGGCATAGCGGTAGTTCCCACTATGCAGGGTATGGAGGCACAAAGACAAATGGATACTTTTGTGGTGCGACCGGAGGGTGAGACTTTTTAATGGTACAGCCAGGACCTAGTTACGACTGGTCCAGGGGCAGTAACCGAGGAACTGATGAACATAGCCATCAGTAAGGCCCCCTCCCTAGACACTGATCAACAGCATTTGTTACACTGTACTCTATACTACTGTAGCATGCCAGGACCTGATAAAGAATATGAGCAAGAATTATTCAAAAATCCTGCTAACAGATTAGTATTACGAACCTTGTATTGGGATACTGAGGGAAACAGTGTGGTAAGCTGTTCATTACCTCAGGAATTCATGACACTGTACAAATCTAATCGATTACCACATGTCAGCTTAACGAAAAATAAGAATATGAAATGGGCGGACTTAGGAGAAAAAGTAACAAGATGGGAAAAACAAACTGATTTAGAATTATCAGAGCAGGGAATACAAAAACAGAAATTGAATTGGCTAACACAGACACATCCAGCTGTACACTTACAAACTAGTGAAGACAGCTGATTAGCATTCTTATTAGAAGAAGAAGAAAAAGCCTTGTGTGACATACCAGAGATTCTTTGGTCAACAGGCAAATCAGATGTAGGACTTATTCAAACAGCAGGACCAGTTACTATTACACCAAAATCAGCATTTAGACCACAAAAAAGACAATACCCCATGAGGAAAGATGCAGAGCAAGGAATCAAGCCTATAATAGCAGCATTACTCAAGGAAGGAGTACTGGTAGAATCTCTTGATTCACCATGTAATACCCCTCTATTTCCTGTTAAAAAAGCAAACGAGGAATGGCGGATGGTACAGGATTTACAAGCTGTAAACAATGGAATAATACCTAGAACACCTACGGTGCCAGACCCACACACCTTGTTGAATGATTTAAAGGCACAACGAAAATATTTCACTGTAGTAGACATAAGCAATGCTTTCTTTTCAATACCTATACATCCTGATAGCCAGTATTGGTTTGCATTTACATTTCAGGGCAAAAGGTATACCTATACTCGGCTACCACAGGGATATTGTGAGAGTCCAACAATATTTGCACAAGAAATGGCTAGCAACCTGGCAGGGTTTACTCCACCAGGAGGTAGTCAGATTCTACTTTATGTAGATGACATTTTGCTAGCAGCCCCCACCCAGCATCAAGGCAGGGAGGATACAATAGCATTATTGAAATTTTTAGCAGCACAGGGACATAAAGTAAACAAAAGTAAGTTACAACTTTGGAAAAAACAAGTTAGATACCTAGGATCTCGGAAACTGCAGCGTGACCATCGCGATTTTGCAGAAGGTCAAGTATTCATTTGGCCACGCAACGTGAACCAGGATGTCACAGCAAAAAACAGTGAGAGAGTGCTGAATCCTCTAGACACCACGCTTATGGGCAAGGAACGAGAACTGCATAATACTACTTTGGTTAACAATTCCTGTACCAGAACTTCAGATAGTGCCTTCATTACTCCGCCAGACACGATGGATCCAGCGGTGCATATATCTGCCTCTACTCCGTTGCCCAACCAAGAGGCAGATAAGGTCAATCAGCAAACCAGTTTTTCAAATAATGGAGCGATACCAAAGAGTAATGCAATCGCCCCCCTTTTTTTACCATATTCCACACGGAAACCGACAGTACCCAGAGAGAGATCCAGAAGCTGGGACAAACGCAAACGGAAGTTCTCAGAGGAGAACAGCCAGCAGAGGCGATGCCAAAGACAGTAAATAGTTCATCTTTATTTTTTAATTTATCCAGCTATGCATTGTCTGACTCTGAAGTTAGCCTCCTTAATAGAGGCTTGTCATTTATTCCCTCACAAGCTAGTAATTTACAGGACATTTTAGTTGATTTAAGAACTTTTGGTCGGAAGTTAGCACTGAAATTAATGTTTTATGACAAAAAGAAATGTATTTTAGATAATGAGAATGAAATTGTATGTTGTAGGAAAAAAAGTATTTATTGTCCGCCCCTACCAACACATATAGAATGTTTTATTAAACTCTGTGAAAACAGTTTTTATAAGTATTTCTATAAGGGTGCTAGAAAATGTTTATTTTTTAATATGAATACAAGTGAAAGGTTATCTCTGCAGAAATTAATTAATGAGCCCTCTATAATTATCAGACCTGCTGATAAAGGGGGAGGTCTAGTGATATTTAGTACTGAAGAATATAATTCATTAATGCTCATAATGTTGAATGATTCAGATACATATGCTAAGATCTCTGACATACATTTCTCTGGAATCATTAACAGGATTAAGGAAGAGTTGTATGACATGTTAATGTGTTATCAAATTAACAAAGAATTGTATGATTTTTTTACTGTGGAATCCCCTCGGATACCGAACATCAAGGCCTTGCCCAAAATGCATAAGGACATACTCCCACCTCCCATCAGACCTATTGTAGATGGTGAAGGATGGGCCACACAAAATATCTCTATTTATCTTGAAAAGAATTTAAGACCCATTATGAATCAGATTCCTACAATTTTAAAGGATAGCTACCAATTGTTAGAAATACTTGATCATCTTGAGGTAGAACTGAAACAAGGGACACATTTACTAGTTACACTAGATATACAAAGCTTATTTACATGTATCCCTAATGATCAGGGTATACAATCTATTAGAGAATTACTTCAGTTATATCCTGAAATAAGCTGTAATAAGATCATATTAATTTGTCAATTGCTTGATTTAGTTCTCTCTAATAATGTTTTTTCTTTTTTAGAGCAAATGTATTTACAGAAGTGGGGTGTTGCCATGGGCACACCCTGCGCTAATACATATGCAAATTTGGTGGTTAATTGGTGGGAAAGAGAACATTTATTTAATAATGACTTATACAAGAAAGTCATACTATATTCAAGATTTGTGGACGATATTCTAATAATCTGGGAAGGCACAGTAGAACAATTTGAAAACTTTTTGAAACACCTAGAAAGTACATCTAGTTTCTTGAGGTTCACGATGGAGGCATCCTATACTGAAGTGTTTTAGATTTAAATCTAAAAATTAGTAATGGGAGAATTGTATCTAGTTTGTATAGAAAAAAATGTTGGAAGAATGCATTACTTAGCTTCGATAGTATGCATCCGAGATATGTCTTTAGTGGTATAGTGAAAAGTCAATTCACTAGACTGAATAGGATATGTAAAGAACATTTAGATTTTGGAATTCAAGCAGACAGGATGGAAGAATTATTTCTACAGAGGGGTTACAATAAGACATTGGTTAAAGGAATTAGAAATCAGGTGATTAGAACAATAGATAACTCAAATATAATGCAAGTAGGAAGAAGTCATTGGAGTCACAGTAAGAAATCTTGTTTAAGATATCAAGAAAAAGTTCACTTTGTTACTACATATACCAGTGATAATAAAAGGATTAAAAATATCATAAGTGACCATTGGCAGGTGCTGACAGTAGATGATAGAACTTTAAAATTGGTAGGTGAAACCCCCAGATTCACCTATAGGAATAATAAGAATCTGAAGAGATTATTGTGTAAAACATATAAGAAGAAGGTGACAATGGACATAGAGCCCAATATGAATTTGGGCACTTTTGCATGTAAACATTGCAATATGTGTAGATACATCACAGAAGTGCAAACGTATATACATCCTGCTCTGAATTATGTGTTTACACCCAGATTCTATGCATCATGTGATACCTGCAATGTCATTTATTTAGCCACTTGTGAACATTGTTTGGCATTCTATATAGGGCTTACTAAAAGAGAGTTCAAGAAGAGAATATATAATCATGTATATGATATAAAGAGGAACAATGAAGCAAATGCATTGGCGAAACATATAACTCAATATGAGAAACACAGCTTCAAATTTAGGGTTTTACAAATTATTGAGAATGGTAATAATGGGGGTGATGTGGTCAATATATTAGAACAAAAGGAACTACAATGGATATTAAAAATGAGGGCACACCACCCACCAGGTTTAAATCAACATGTTCCTCTGAAACCAGTATTAAGGAATCGTAAATAATACACTGTTTGTCATATATTTTATATATCTTCTTCTTAGATTTTACAGAGATCACACACTTGTATTTTATATATTCCCTACACATATATTAATTACTTTTATTCTTTCAACATTTTATATTTATTAATATCATGTTATATATTCATATTTATATATTTATACAGTTTTATTTATTTATATTTATATACACACACATTTGTATGTAGTTTAAAAAGTTTTGAGCACATAGCACTTTATTTCATAAGATGGGTAATATACTATGTATTAATTTCAGTCCGACTTGCAGCTTAAGGGCATAAGCATGAATTTGTCTGTTAGTCTTTTTAACTAAATTGGTTTGCTTATTTACATAAGAAATGAATTACATTTATATACTTTCATTATTTTTTAAATTTGGGTATTTATATTTAGATTTTGTTATATATTTTGGAATTAGCTCAGGAATTTTTAGGATGCCATAGAATCAAGCTATATTGTGATATGTTATACTAAATGAAGTATATATATCCAACATTGTTTGAGAAGTTAGCTATGCCTTTAAAAAGTTTGAGGTTTCATCAATTAATAAGGTAATTATCTTAATTGGATGTAAGACATAGCTATTTAAACTGAGCTGTTTCTGCAAATAATGAAATCTGATGAAGCGTATGATACATACGCGAAAGCGCTCATTTCGTTCTCTTTTTACTTGTGGAATAAAGAAGGATTTTTTACCATTACGTTGATGGCTGATTAATGGACTTTGTAATTTTAGGATGCCTTTCTGCTCTGGTTCAACTTGTGTATTATACTAACATACCTAGGATATGTAATATCCAATGAAGGTAGAATATTAGACGAAGACAGAAAAACAGCAATTTTACAAGCACCTAAACCAGCGACCAAGAAGGAAATTATGTCCTTCTTGGGAACAACTAATTTTTGTCGAAGCTAGATATCAAACTATGCTTTGGAATCTGCTCCACTGGCTGATTTAATATATAAAACACCAATGGCAGCACAAGATATATTACAATGGACACCTGAAGCAAAAACAACTTTCTGCAGACTAAAGCAATTGATAGCTTCTTCATTAGTTTTAGGACTCCCGAATTACCACAAAAGATTCTTTCAGACCGTAGATTGTAAACAGGGATATATGACGTCAGTTCTGACGCAACAGCATGGGGATAAGCAATGCCCCATAGCTTACTATTCATCACAGTTAGACCCAGTGGCACGGTCATTGCCTCACTGTATACAAGCAGTGGTCGCAGCTGCAATGGCAGTACAGGCATCGGCCTCAGTGGTGTTATTCCACCCTCTCACATTGAGAGTGCCTCATGCAGTCGCGATAATTTTACTGCAAGAAAAAATAGCATATCTATCTCCTGCTAGACATCTTTCATGTATGACCATACTGCTGAGCCAACCTCATATGGTAATTGAACGTTGTACAACATTAAACCCTTCAACGTTACTTCCAACCCCTGTGGATGGCACGCCGCACAGCTGCCTGCAGGAAATTGAGCAAACAACTTTGCCCAGACAAGATCTCACTGATATGCCCTTGGATGATGCCGAGGTGACATTTTATGTGGATGGCTCGTGCAGAAGGGGTCCTACAGGAAAAAATCTAGTGGGGTATGCAGTGGTTACAGATAGAGAGATCTTAGAAGCCCAACCTTTACAGCATAACCTATCTGCTCAAGCAGCAGAATTGATAGCCTTAACACGGGCTTGCACTCTAGCGAAAGATAAATGTGTGAACATATATACTGACAGTCAGTATGCTTTCTCTACAGTGCATGTTTTTGCGCAACAATGGAAAAACAGGGGAATGATAACATCTAATGGTAAACCGATTAATCATGCGCAACTTATTTTGAACCTATTAGATTCTATTCAGTTACCTACTAAAGTAGCTATTTGTAAATGTTTAGCTCATACAAAACAACAGGATAGAATTTCAAAAGGGAATGCAAAAGCTGATGCAGCTGCAAAGCAAGCAGCCTCAGACTCAGAAACTTTACTTTTAACCAAGGAATTACAACCCTCTGAGATTTTAGATCTAGAAATGTTAAAAACAATGCAGACACTAACTACAAAAGCAGAGAAACAAAAATGGGAGAAACGAGATGCAATCCTCGAAAATGGACTGTATGTCTCCAAAGAGAAAAAAACAATATTACCATCTAATTTATTTAGATATGCAGCTTTGTTGAGCCATGGGCAGTGCCATGTCTCAACGGGGGGGATGGTACAGTTAGTAAATTGAATATTCCAAACATACGGATTCATAAATTATGCAAAAAAATTTTGTGCAGCATGCCATATTTGTAACAAACATCATGCACAAGGGGCATTCAAACCCAAGCAAGGAAGTTTTCCTACACCACCATATCCGTTCCACACTATTTGTATGGATTTCATAGAGTTAAATAAATGTGAAGGGAAAAAATACTGTTTAGTAATTATAGATATGTTTTCCAAATGGGTAGAAGCTTTTCCAGCTAAAAATCCGGATGCAGCAACCGTGGCAAAAGCCCTTGTAAAAGAAATAATTCCTAGATTTGGCATACCGGAAAGGATTTATGGTGACAATGGGACACATTTTGTTAATCAGATGATTCACCAGCTTGGGAGATTCTTTGGAATCTCCTTAAAGAATCATTGTGCTTACCACCCACAGTCTGCAGGACTGGTGGAAAGGTACAATGGAATTCTAAAAAACAAATTGAGGAAGCTAGTGAGTGAGACACAGAAAAACTGGATTTGCTGTCTGCCCTTGGCACTGCTGAACATGAGAACAGTTCCAAATGTACAGGGTTTGACTCCCTTTAAAATGATATTTGGAAGGGCATACTACGTGCCGCAGTGGAAAGCTCTCATGCCTGCAGAACTAGAGGCTGACAGCTCATTAGCTAACTACATGAGAAAACTGTTAACAAATAAGATTGTTTTGCAGTTGAACTCTTTTTCAGATAAAAAACAGACCAGACCGTTGGAAGCAGTGCTGACTCCGGGGTCCTGGGTGTGGTTGAAGGTTACGAAGAGGAAGAATTGGGCAAGTCCAAAGTGGGAAGGACCGTACCAGGTACTGTTGGCGATGCCTACTGCAGTCAAAGTTGCTGAGAGGACGCCCTGGGTCCATCTGACGCACTGTAAACCGGTAAAGAATTTTCAACTTGATAAACATTTTTTGACTGATACACAACAAAGGCAGGATGGCCAAGAGCAAAACGAGTAAAAATACAGATCAACCCCAAAGATGTTGTTTAATCATCTTGTTGACTATGCATTTATTGACTATGATTGTGATGACCTTCCTTTTGTTGTGGTTTTTCCTACATATAACCACACAATTGAAAGTGGAGAGACGTGATGAACTGTCTATAGACTGGCATCCGAACTTTAACACATACCTAGCTATGAAGCGTGTATATGTAGAGACTATGAACATTTCAAATTGCTGGGTTTGTACTGCTATACCAACAGCATATGGAGGACTGTTAATGTCCGCTGTCCCCTTGTGGATAAATGAGACTTGGGAGAATTTACTTTTTGATACAGGATCTGTAAGATCACAAGACAAAATTACATTGTATTTGCCTATTACACAGAAGGGAATTGTATGTTTTTATAAGAATGATACACTTCAAGTGGGTTGGAGTAACTGTAATATAACCATATCTTGTAAATTCTACATTAAAGTTAAAGATAGAGGCACTGTTTGTAATACGAATTATGATTCATATTTGAGTTTAATGAAAACAACATTAAGTGAAGTGCAGAGAAATCCTGTTTTACATAAACAACTGTCTATTATACACAAAAAAATGTTTCATTCAGAATTAACCCGCATCAGTACTAAAGTAGAAAACTGTTATTTTGTTTGTGGAAAAAAAGCATACAAATAGCTACCTGAGAATTGGTCCGGCAGTTGTTTTTTGGGTTATCTGGTTCCGGCCATAAGACATACTGCAGAATTACCTCTGGGTAAGATACGAAATGTGAGAGATGTAGCCCGGAAACCTGAAGGTCCAATCAGAAAACCTGTAAATCCAGTGGGACAAATCGAAGCTGGTTGGAAAGACCATCATTCCGTAAAGAATAAAGAAAAATTGACTCATATGGACTTGAGTGACAGTGTTATATCCTGGGCTGGAATACTTCCAGCATATGGAGCAGTCAAATCGATCTGGGAGTTGAGAAAGCTGTCGAAACTTCTCGAAGTAATGAGTAATGCAACTTTTTCTGCTCTCGAACTAGTGACTGATGAACTGAATGCAATAAGAACTGTTGTGCTACAAAATCGAATGGCTCTTGACTTCACCCTAGCGGCGAGAGGTGGTACGTGCGCTTATCAAAGAAGAATGCTGTGCGTTTATACCAGACAATCGACATGAAATTAATGACCACCTAGAGGTAATACAGCAGGTATCAGCCATGACTGAACAAGGCCCAAACCCACTGACGAACTTTTTCCAGAATCTGTTTGGTGGGTGGGGTTCTATCCTAATGAACATCTTGATTGCTATTTGTGTGGGTCTGCTCCTATTAGGAGCATGTGTCTGTTGTGGGATTCCCTGCATGAAAAGATTAATCAAAGATTTTATTGATATATCTGTAACTGAGACTTTGTACCAAGACATTGAGTTAGAAAAATTAATTTCAGATGAAATTCTTTCCTAAGTATAAACTAAATGACTTACCTGGTTGAAAGTCCTTAAAGGAGAAGGCTAGGGGACGAAATGACATTGTTTATATTTCAGAATAGAATAAAAGTATTAAAAGGGAGGAAAATGTTAGAAAAATATGTATTTGAACATATATAAAGTGCTAGTTAAAAAGCAAAATAGTATATAATGCATTTTATTCTATTAATAATATGGCAATAAGAATGATTTTACATGTAATTGCTTGAAGCTTTGGAACTGCAGTGTATTTGAACTCTGACCCTGGCAGTAGCCAGATCAGCAAGCTTATGTTTTTCACTAACGATTATCTGCTGGGTCAGGAAATTAAATGTATAAAGCATTGAAAATCTTCTTCTCCTTCCTCTGGGACAATTGGCCTTGTAAATGTTATCGAGATAAGATGCAGCTGTTGGGAGAATGTTGCAAGAAGAACAAAGAGGTGTATTACTAGACTGAACCAGCTATTGTATTCAAGCAGGCCTGAAACCTTGAAGGAGTAACATTTGCAGAAAGACATTATAACTGATCAGGTGCTTTGCAAGGCTATATTATTCCGAAGGGAAAGCTTTTTTAAAAAATATAACATCAGCAATCTTTATGAACAGAATACTGTTAGTAAAAGTGATGTAGATGCCCTGTGACTAACCACGTCAGTAAGGTGGGCATAACCTGAATGTAAACACTATAAAATATTCTGTACTTCCTGCATCATGTCAGACAAAATTCTGTACTTGTATGGTTTTTTGCCTCCTGGTGTACACCAGTAAACGTTTGCATCTGAGCCTCCTGTGTTGTTATCTTTATTTTTATTTAACAAATTATCAAATAATAAGGTACATACCTTCAAATTTATGGTTATTGATGAGGTAACCCAAGATAAGAGAATGGGAGATGTTATTACTAGAGTAGAAAATAAGGAATTAAAGTGGATACTCACACTAAGGGCAGACAAAATATTTGAAACAAATGCACTTTAATATGGAAAAGTGTGTTATGAGTACTGTTTCTTTAAATGAAGTTTGAATGAAGTTGAGTGACGTGATAAGCGTTACTGAGCATGCGTCAGATACGAATGGGATGTATGGATGGAAGAATATTGATAACAGGTGGAAATGATTAATTATATCTGAGTATAAAGTTATTTAAATGTTTTAAACAAAATTGTTCTTTGTTAATGGTCTGAAGAAGCCACTGGTTTGGTGGTGAAAGTGCTTACTGTTTGATATTTTGTTTTAAATAAAAGTTATATGGTTTTTGAGCCGTACATTTGGAGACCACTTTATCTCATATATTTTTGCTTAATGGCTATATTCTGTGGATGAGGATTTATCTGCTTAGTATTTTGCTGCTTCTTTTACTTAATATTAATAGTTTCATTAAGTTCAAGAAACTTATCGATTTGTAACTTAATTTGCCATAACTTATCTTTTCTCTCAAGAGAATTTCTATAATGCCTACCCCTGTAATCCAGAGGGGCACCATCCTAAACTATAAAAATAAAACTTCTTAAAAGAAGAACAAGCTTTCATATGTTTAAACAGAGTATTGTTCACATCCTTGGTTGCTACAAAATACAAATGCTCTTTAATCTTTTTAGAGAAACTATGAGCCATCATTCCCAAATTAAACATGTTGCACTGTCAGCAAATAGCAACATAAACTGAACTAAAAGAATTACAATTAAAATGTTGATTAATACAAATGGACCTATACAAATGTGATAATATAACTTTAGGTCCTTCTAAAACAAAGCTGCAAAAATATATCTTTAGCTTTATTAGTGTTCAAAAAGGGCACTTTTGTATCCTCAGTCTCCAAATATAGTTTTAACAATCTTATTTTTTGTAAACAAAAGTTGGTCCAGGATTAATGAGCTTCTGCAATTTTAAATTACCTTTTAATATGTTCCAGTTTTTTAAAACCACATTATTATAATAAAATGATTAAATGCCATTTGCAAACTAAAGCCATTTTTATAAGCTACATTAAACTATTACTTAAAATGTTGTTTGGTGATGATACTCTGTAAACAACAAAGAACCAACCATATAGATTATCTAAGGTGGAAGCAGATGTATCAAACAAACAAAAATTGAAGATTCCTAATATATACAAAATAATGAAATTTACTGAATCAGTTAATTCAGTGCTTTCATCTATAGATGAGACTTCATCATAATAAATTCCAAAGGTAACCCTTTTATTGGTCCAACAACTTAACCAATCATTCACTTTTCCAATAATTAATATAATTCATTAAATTAAATAATACTTTTTCTAAAAACACACAACTGTCCCAAATACAATAACACATTGCTTGTAAGATCTGCTAAAATATATATACATATATATATATATATATATATATATATATATATATATATATATATATATATATATATATATATATATATAAAATAGTTGTTCTTGTAAATCCGCAGTGGTACAGCAGTAGCATTGTTGCCTCACAGCAAGAGGTTCTCTCATTCGATTCTTGGCTGGAGTGTGAGGAGTGCCTTCTGTGTGGAGTCTGCATGTCCTCCCCACGGTTGGGTGGGCGTTCCAAAGACATGCGTAAATGGGCGTGCCTTAGTTGAAGGTTGAACGTCGAGCTGGCACCTCAGCGTTCAAGAAAATCTACTGCCAATCATTAGCGGACTGGAGTTCTGCTGTGGCGACCCCTAACCGGGAAAAGCCAAAAGTCAAACAACAACAACAAAAAGTTGTTCTTACTAATAAAGTTCAAACATTAAAAAAAACAGTATAGTTTAAAAATGCAGACTTGCTAAAGTATCCAAATCTCTTAAGTGTTTACAAGTTATCTGCCCTTAATTTTAAAACAGGTTTTATAGAAATGGCTTAATTCAACCCTGGTGGTGCACTGGCATTAAGTCTGAGCTGCCAAAAAAGTTCCTTAAACTCAAGTTTGCTCTCCCAGTTACCTTCTTGAGGATTAACAATAATTTTATCCAAAATACCAAAGCTGAAACCTTCGAACCCTGGACATCGTCAAGAGTGTTTGTATAAAGCCCTGGCATTATTTCTAGTTAGCAGACCAACCTGTTGTGATGCCCTGTTGTACGCGGATAGTGAGCTCATTCAGGCAATAAATGGCCAAACTGCTTTTAATCTGACCTCCTCACATATAGTCAGTAGAGCAAACTGTTGATGCCATCACTAAAATCACTGGCAAGGTGCAATTATACAACAGTTACCAAGCTGTGCATAGTACTGCAGCTGGTAATACAGTTGTAGAATTAATTCTTGCAATCATTCTGCATTAAACTGACAGTGTGCAAAACAGATAAGAGATAATAAGCTGGGTGTAACATTGTAGTTCTGCAGATGGTGTGTACAGTGGTGTAGCTGGTATTATTTCTGTTTGACCTGAACACATACCAAACCCATCATCACATTATCCTCCATTGCAAGAAATTGCCTAAATGTGGAAAGTAATATTGTTAATTTCCTAAGCTTTTTTTAGCGAGGGGAACTGTGAAGTGGCAACAAACTCCAGTAACCACACTTCACACTTTAGCAAACCTTGCTCTTCCCTGATTGGTGGATGGAAAGACTACTGTTTATTGGTTTTATGATGCATGACTTGTGTTTCTAATTGGCAAGTCACTGTAAAAGTTGATTGGTTAGCCACTTTTATAAGATTTGTTATGAAGAAATTTAAACAGTGATTGGTGTTTTAAACTTTAATTCTGAGGAAGTTATTATTACATATGGATGAAAGTGCTTAATTGTGGTTGGAATAAACGTGCTATTTTATTTCAACCCTAGTGCTTTGTCATTTTCCTTACCTCTATCATGTATCTGGTATTCAAGTGTGACTTTGGTTCTTGGACTGTCCTATTTACCTTTAGGGATAAATCTTGGCATGCTATAGGCTGCCATATTCTCCTGTGCTATATTAAGAATACAGCACCTTAAGAAATACCTGATAATGGACCTTCAAACTCCAAAAACACAATTTATTTGCATGCATGTAACTCAGGCATATGTCTTCATAATCCAGAAATCAAACCAACTGCTTCATCCTGGAAAAAAAATAATGTGGTTCCCTTCCTGAAGAACTCAATGCCACCAGGACTGAAACATTTTGAAATTATTTCAAAGCAGCTATATTATCACATAAGCCCAACACTAACATCAGCCTCTTACAGCATGCACTGTATTACAATATATGCATTAGTGTACAGAGTATTAGCTTCCCACGTATCAGAAAACTGCTGTACAAAGTCAAAGAATCTGGGTTTTCAGGGCCCAATTTAATCCATCCTAAAATTTCAGTTCGTAGCTCACTTATTTATTCCTGTAAAACCCAATCAACAACAGTCATACAAAAGGCAGGGTACCCCAATCTTGGAACAAAACTGTTATTATACCACTCTACATAGATGACCCATTGGTTGAAATTTGTAATAATGGATGTATATCTATTCTCAAGACCCTGTCTAACATCCTTGGATGTATAGTACAGCAACAACTTTGCTGTTGCAGTAATGCTCAACATGGGTTCCATGATGGCTACTCCATCAATAACACAATTCTGTTGGTCACAGAATATGTAAAAAAAAAAACTTTAATAGTGGGGAAGGGGACTGTGATATAAAGATGGGAAATACAATTTGCATTAAAAAGTGTAGTCTTAAACAGTGACTCCAAAGTGTAACAGTGAAACTCAAAACTTTTTGTTACATTTTTAAATAAATTTTTTCAGGGGATATGCTTCACACCCATTCACCCCCAAACAAGCACATCTGTTCCCCACACACTCCTGCTACTTACATACACTACCTCTAAGATCACTGTATCTTGGTATAATAGTAACTCTCAGAGATACTGCTATCTTTATCTTAGTATGCATACCTCATCAATTGCTGTTTTGCTATTACACTTAGTCTCCTTGCATTTCTGCCCGGCAAATATGGGAAAGTTGTTCCAGGCTAGTTCCTTGATTTATATAAAGCTTCTGATATGATTAGCTGTAGCTACCCAGCACCATGGGTTTTAGCAGTAACAATTTCAGCCAGATTCACAGCTGCCTCTAAAACAGTAAATACATAGTAAAATAAATTTTAGCTATCCATATCCAAATAAGCACAAATGAAATATTGCAGACAAGCAAGTCCCCCACAGGGTTCAGCCCTGGGTGAAATCCTATTCAGTCTGTATGTTAATGCTCTGTTGTCCCACTATCATGTGACATTAGCTGTATAGTATTCTGATGATATGGTCTCCTCTGCAGAAATAAATCTCTTATTCCACAGTTCAAAACTAGCATTTGTGCAATACTGTGATGGTTCCAGTCTCATCTACTGAGATACATCCCTGCTTCAGGCTGTATGTACTTCTAGAACACTTCCTAACATGTCACTTTGAGGTCTCACTCTCCCTAATATATTTGAATCTTCATATTTCCCTTTCCTGTCGGCCATGGTGGTGCAGCGGTTAGCGTTGTTGCCTCAAAGCAAGAGGCTCTCTGGTTCGATTCTTGGCTGGAGTGCCTTCTGTGTGGAGTCTGCATGTCCTCCCTGCAATCGACTAAATGCTAAAAGACATGCAGGTAGGTGTGTGAGTGTGTGTGTGCCTTCTCTGAAGGTTGGGTGCTGGGATGGTAACTCAACACTGTAAAAATCCACTGCTAATCATAAGTAGACCAGTGATCTGCTGTGGCGACCCCTAACCGGGAAAAGCCAAAAGACACTCTCTCTCTCATCTTTCCCTTTCCTACATAGTGTTCTCCCCCCGAAACTCCTAATGCCTTATCCTCCCACAGCACTGTTCAGTTTTACGTTTTTTTCTTTTTTGAAACATTGTCTCTTTTTAAGTACTACTTTCTTGCATATACAATCTTCCTCAGTTCCTGCATCTAGTACAATACTCTTAAACTTGCTATACTATATCTGAAATTACATTACACTGCCTTTTTCCCAGAATCTTCTTAGTTGTTTAAATTCATACTTTAAAATAACATTGCCTCTGCCTGTATCACACAATTTTGGGTTCACTGCATCACAATATTTCTCTTTCTCTGTGCTAGTAATCTATTTTCACTTAGTTAATTTTATGTTTATCTTTACTATGCTATAATTCAAACTGACTACTGAAGGTTATGGCAGCCTATTTAATCTTTGTGCATCTTCTAAGGATATTACTGTATTTTTATGTATCTTAAGAAGTTGTTTGTGGAACTTTTCTTTGTGAGCATCAGCCCAGTCAGAAAACTCAGTCAACCAGATATAATAAACAAAAATGCAAAGAGATAATTATAACGTGTGACTGATGATGTTATGGAACATGAGACACAGAAGATCAAAAGTGATTTACCCCATATCATGTCAACATGAATTCTGCAGAGCACACTGTCATACAGTCGCCTCACAATTGTCACACATGTCTATATACACTTGTATCTTGAACACTGCAGTACAATGCACCAAATGGCATTGCTAAAAGGGATGATGTCAATTGCTGTCTAATTTATTAATGTCTGGGACATCATGGCGTTCCATAATTTCAGCCTATACCCCCCACACATACACAAGAATACCAGGAAATCATAATTTCTCATAGTTTGTGTAATAAAGGTTGTTTTGCAAAGAAACTATACAAGAATTGCAAAAAGAGCACATTGCAAACATATGCACTGAACACAAGATCCAGTGCTCACAACTGTAACCGGTTAGACATGTTAGGGTGTGTGCAGTCCAGATACTGCTGTGTACCAGGGACATTAAGATGGAGTGTACCTTACAAGTCAGCGTGTGTCATAGTATCTACACTATACATACTCAGGGTATCTTAATGAAGTTGCATCCATAGGCCTCTCCGTTTTTATGTACTTTAAAGTGTAAACAAAATAGTTTAGGTTAGAAAGTATAATTCAAATTGAACTTTGGAATAAATATCTCTACAGCAGTAAAACAATATTTTGTCTAATTTTCCAGTGTTATTGCTTTTGTTTTCAATATGTTTTGTAGAGAAAAATTAGTATTTTGCAAGGTTTATATTACAATATCAGAAAAAGCAAAAGCTGTGACTATATGTTTAACTATGTGTTTCAAAAACTGAATGTACTCTTAAATGTGCTCAGTTCCATAGCAAAGTGAAATAAAGCCTAGTATGTTACCCAGATGAACCAGGAATGACTAGTTAGTTATGTTGGGTTTGGCAAAGGTGGGTGGGAAGTTGGGGTTCACTGACTTGTGCATTATGAGGGAAGAGAGTTAGTCTAGTCCATAGCAAGGCAAACACATACTGGATGAAAATTTATATGGTGTGCAGCACAAATACTGAGGCATGCATCTACTCTGACAATCCACACATGAATGGTACCCCTCAAACTGACACACACACATTCACAGGAGATAGCAGAGCAGACCCTCACTTCAGCATGACAGTTCTTGTTGGCTAACAGATATGTGTTGTTAAGGCCAGAAAAAAAAAACAGAAAATTCCCTGAAGGCTGCCTGGATGATGGACACCCTTGCGCCAATTGCCTATCTCACTGTGATGTGAATGAATGGATGAAGTCAATGACAGACGGGCCGGATGGTTGGCAGGCATGGAAAGACAGATGAAAAACATACAATATTGCTACTATAGTAATAAAATAAATGATAAATTGTAGCAGTGTGTATATGCAGTCCCATAGCAAAATGAGAGCTCAAAGTTGCTGTACACTTTTAAGATTCCTGTTCAAAATCCCCTTTTGGGATAGAAATGGGTAATGGCAATGCAACAGTTCACAAGCTGGAAACAAGTAGAATTTCTGAGCCTTAGTAAAGCTCACAGAATGAAAATGGAAACTCAGAACTTTGGTACTTCTTGACAACTTGGGACAAAGCTATCAGAGATACTGGGGTCTACATCATGACGTTCAAATTACTGTAACCCAACTGAGTCTGAAATATGATTTAATGGTCATTTTGCACAATGAACTTTCTGGATGGAATATATCAGAAAGAGTGACAGAGTGCATGGAATAGGTGCTCACAGCTGCCCTGCTGAAAATGTGGGTTCCAACTGTTAAAATATGATGAAGAGTTTGTTATTTGTTAAATGTGACTTTGTAAACAATGGAGAAAATAAGAGAAGTTTTGTCCATCTGCAGTAGACCGCCAAGAAAAGACAATATGTTTCCATACCAGGTTTTTAAGGAAGAAAAAGTACAGTTTTGTACCTACCATAAATGTAGATGTTCGAAGATCCACATTGCTGCAGTCCTTACATACGGGTAGTCCGCTGTCCTCGGTCGGCCCAAATACCAAAGTATTAGGCTGACGTCGGTCATGGCTGCTCAGAACTGACATCAGAGCGTCAGGGTACAAAAGCGCATGACCGACGTCATATCCTCAGTCTTTTCTTGCCCCAGATGTCAGAAGACCCTAAAAAGAAAGGCCACAGAAAAATCCCCCGAAAAAACATATACAAACAACAACTACCACCCAAACCAAAACACCATTCCAAACTGCAGAGGGGAAGGAGGGAGGGTAAATTGGACTGCAGCAATGTGGATCTTCGAACATCTACATTTATGGTAGGTACAAAACTGTACTATGTTCTTCATCTCACATTGCTGCAGTCCTTACATATGGGTAGAATCCCAAAGCAGAGATAAAGGGAGGTTGGCAAAATCATAAAGCATTGGGGGCTGCCAAAATGCCCTGTAAAACTGCAGTGGCAAATCCAGCCCTAGATTTAGAATAAAGTGGAAGGTGGTAATGTTTAGAAAAGGTATGCACTGAACTCCAAGTAGCTGCTTCCAAAATATCTTTAGTAGCTACCCCCCTTAAAAAGGCTGTAGAAGTGGCAGTAGCCCTAGTGGAATGAGGCCTGATTCCAGCCGGAATCTCCTTACCATGATGGGAATAACAGAAAGCAATACAAAAACCAATCCACTTAGAAATAGTTTGTTTTGAAACAGGTTTTCCCTGAGAACCCAAAGCAAAAGAAACAAACAACTGCTGAGACTGCCTGAACCCTTTAGTTCTGCTCAAATAATAACGTAACTGCCTATGAATATCCAAAGTGTGCAAAATCTTTTCCCCTTTATTTTGGGGGTTTGCATAAAAAGTAGGCAAATGAATAGTTTGGTTTAAGGCCACACTAGAAACCACTTTAGGCATAAAAGTCGGATTAGTACGCAAAGATACCCTATCCTTATGAAAAATTAGGAAAGGTTCAACTGCCATAAGGGCCTGTAATTCAGAAACCCTTCTTAGAGGTAATGGCCAACAAAAGCCGTCTTCCATGACAAAAACTTCAACTCGGCAGTAGCTGCAGGCTCAAAAGGTTGTAAAGTAAGTTTTTCCAACACAAAATTGAGATCCCAAGCAGGAGTAGGAGCTCTACGTGGGGGTCTTATGTTCTTTGCCCCTCTAAGAAATTGCTTAAACAAAGGATGAGAGAATAATGGAGGGTCACAGTCATAGTGAGCAGAAATGGCTGCAGCATGAACCTTTATAGAGGAGAAAGACAAACCCTTGTCCAATAACTCAGTAAGATATTGAAGAGAAGCACTCAAATCAGGCTTGGAAACATCAAAGTCCTTTGCTTTGCACCAAATAAAAAACCTCCTCCATTTATCAGCGTAAACTTTCCTTGTACTAGGCCTTCTGGCCTCCAAAATAATATTCAAAACTTGTTGTGGAAGCTGAGACCCTCCAGGGTTTAGAACAGAATATGCCAGGCTGTTAGATGCAGAGACTGAATTTTGACATTGAGTAAGTGATTGCCCTCCTGAGACAGAAGGTGTGGAATCGAAGACAAAGGCCATGGAGGCTCCCGTACCAAACTTCTCAGTAGTGGATACCAGTG
The DNA here is from genome assembly GCF_019279795.1 of Protopterus annectens. Lineage (NCBI taxonomy): Eukaryota > Metazoa > Chordata > Ceratodontiformes > Protopteridae > Protopterus > Protopterus annectens. Next base: position 819,565,977 of record NC_056751.1, on the reverse strand, counting down.
TTGTCGAGGCCAATCTGGAGCTATTAGAATCATGGATGGCTTGTCCTGTCTGACCTTCAAGAGTATTTTTGGGAGGAGAGGCAGAGGTGGAAAGGCATAGACGTGCAGATTGCTCCAACTGAATGATAGAGCATCCACCCTCCAGGCTGTGGGATGAAACATTTTTGTGCAAAACTTTGGCAACTGGTAATTTATTGGAGAAGCGAACAGATCTATGTCTGGAGTTCCCCATAACACTGTCAACTTTAGAAATACATGAGGATCCAATTTCCACTCGTGGGGATCCACTATTTGTCTGCTCAACACATCTGCTAAGGAGTTCTGTGCTCCTGGTAGAAACCTTGCCTGAAGATTTAGTTGTAAACTGAGAGCAGTCTCCCACAAAATCATTGCTTGCCTGCAAAGAGGGTACGAATGTGTTCCCCCTTGCTTGTTGATGTACCACATGACAGTTGTGTTGTCTGTTTGGATCAACACCTGTCCTGGGAGAAGTAAATCCTTGAAAGCCATCAATGCAAATTGGACTGCTAACATCTCCTTCAAGTTGATATGCAAATGTTGAAGTCTGGCAGGCCACGTGTCTTGAACCCATTTTCCATTGAGATGTGCTCCCCAAGCTTTGTCTGAGGCATCCGTCGTAAGAATCTGACTCGCCTCTGGTCGGGTCACAGAGAGTCCCTTGTTTAGGTGACATTCCTGAGCCCACCACAAAAATTCCTTTTGAATGCAAGGTATTATTTGAATGACAGTGTCCAGATCTTGGCAGTGTTGTGTCCATACATTTTTGAGATACCATTGAAGCTTCCTCATATGCAGTTTGGCATTGGGAAGCACCAGAATACAAGATTCCATGAACCCCAAGGCTTGAAGGACTGTCCTTGCAGTCAGCCTGGACCGAAGAGACAATTGATGGAAGTAAAGAGAAAGATTATTTTGTTTGTCCGGGGTCAAAAAAGCCATCTGGGAAGCTGTATTCAGTCTCACACCCAGAAAGCACATGTCCTGAGAGGGTACTAGACTGGACTTTGTTTCATTCACAGAATACCCTAGGCACCTTAACACTGCCATCACATACTGCAGATGATGAAGAAGCTCGTCCTTGTCTTGGGCCAGAATCAGGCAATCGTCCAAATAAGGATAAATTTGTATTCCTCTTAACCTGAAGAAGGCTATCACTGGAGCCAGAACCTTTGTGAACACTCTGGGTGCAGTAGATAAGCCAAAGGGCAATGCAGAAAACTGATAATGAAAAGTCCCAGTCCGAAAACGCAGGTACCTTCTGCAACTGGGCCTGATAGGAACATGAAGATAAGCCTCCTTGAGATCCAGAGTTACCATCCAGTGATCTTTGCCCAACAGAGGTAAAAGCTGTTGCAACGTCAACATTTTGAACTTTGGAATGTCCAGATATGTGTTGAGGATAGATAAATCCAAAATCGGTCTCCACGTGTTCCCTTTCTTTGGTACTAGAAACAGGCGAGAATAAAATCCTAGGCCCACTTCTGACAGAGGAACCGGTTGTATAGCTCCCATTTGAAGAAGTAAAGAAATCTGCTTGTGAGCCTCTACCCTTTGTTGAGGAGGAACGTCTGGCATGCCTTTGAAAGGAGGCAATGTATGGAAATAAAACTTGTAGCCTTGGTTTATAATGTCCAATACCCATTTGTCCTGGGTGATTAAAAGCCAGTTTTGTTTGAAGAGTGCCAACCTTCCTCCCAAAGGAGCTGCCATGCAAGAAGAATCTGGCAGCTGAAAATGCAGTCATTGGGCCTGTTTACGAAAGGACTGGCCCCTGCCCTCACTTGAAGATTGTGCAGGTGAACTCCATGTTCTAGGCCTAAAGGTACTCTGAGCTCTGCCCCTACCACGCCTAGATCTACCCCTAGACTGAGAATCAGAGGAAGGATACGCCCACCCCTTAGTAGGCCAATTTCTACTAAACTTTGGAGGCTGCACCTGCAAAAAATCTTTAACAGTCTGCATAGACTTAGCCTTGTCTTCCATTTTCTTCAAGACTGACTCCACAGGTGGACCAAACAAAACTTCAGACTGTAAAAGTCAAATTACATTACACTGCCTTTTTCCCAGAATCTTCTTAGTTGTTTAAATTCATACTTTAAAATAACATTGCCTCTGCCTGTATCACACAATTTTGGGTTCACTGCATCACAATATTTCTCTTTCTCTGTGCTAGTAATCTATTTTCACTTACTTAATTTTATGTTTATCTTTACTATGCTATAATTCAAACTGACTACTGAAGGTTATGGCAGCCTATTTAATCTTTGTGCATCTTCTAAGGATATTACTGTATTTTTATGTATCTTAAGGAGTTGTTTGTGGAACTTTTCTTTGTGAGCATCAGCCCAGTCAGAAAACTCAGTCAACCAGATATAAATAAACAAAAATGCAAAGAGATAATTATAACGTGTGACTGACGATATTATGGAACATGAGACACAGAAGATCAAAAGTGATTTACCCCATATCATGTCAACATGAATTCTGCAGAGCACACTGTCATACAGTCGCCTCACAATTGTCACACATGTCTATACACACTTGCAGTACAATGCACCAAATGGCATTGCTAAAAGGGATGATGTCAATTGCTGTCTAATTTATTAATGTCTGGGATTTCATGGCATGCCATAATTTCAGCCTATACCCCCCCACCCACACACATACACAAGAATACCAGGAAATCATAATTTCTCATAGTTTGTGTAATAAAGGTTGTTTTGCAAAGAAACTATACAAGAATTGCAAAAAGAGCACATTGCAAACATATGCAATGAACACAAGATCCAATGCTCACAACTGTAACCGGTTAGACATGTTAGGGTGTGTGCAGTCCAGATACTGCTGTGTACCAGGGACATTGAGACGGAGTGTACCTTACAAGTCAGCGTGTGCCATAGTATTTACACTATACATACTCAGGGCATCTTAATGAAGTTACATCCATAGGCCTCTCCGTTTTTATGTACTTTAAAGTGTAAACAAAATAGTTTAGGTTAGAAAGTATAATTCAAATTGAACTTTGGAATAAATACCTCTACAGCAGTAAAACAATATTTTGTCTAATTTTCCAGTATTATTGCTTTTGTTTTCAATATGTTTTGTAGAGAAAAATTAGTATTTTGCAAGCGTTATATTACAATATCAGAAAAAGCAAAAGCTGTGACTATATGTTTAACTATGTGTTTCAAAAATTGAATGTACACTTAAATGTGCTCAGTTCCATGGCAAAGTGAAATAAAGCCTAGTATGTTACCCAGATGAACCAGGAATGACTAGTTACTTATGTTGGGTTTGGCAAAGGTGGGTGGGAAGTTGGGGTTCACTGACTTGTGCATCATGAGGGAAGAGAGTTAGTCTAGTCCATAGCAAGGCAAACACATACTGGATGAAAATTTGTATGGTGTGCAGCACAAATATTGAGGCATGCATCTACTCTGACAATCCACATATGAATGGTACCCCTCAAACTGACACACACACATTCACAGGAGATAGCATAGCAGATCCTCAGTTCAGCATGACAGTTCTTGTTGGCTAACAGATATGTGTTGTTAAGGCCAGAAAAAAAAACAGAAAATTCCCTGAAGGCTGCCTGGATGATGGACACCCTTGCACCAATTGCCTATCTCACTGTGATGTGAATGAATGGATGAAGTCAATGGCAGAAAGGCCGAATGGTTGGCAGGCATGGAAAGACAGATGAAAAACATACAATATTGCTACTACAGTAAGAAAATAAATGATGAATTGTAGCAGTGTGTATATGCAGTCCCATAGCAAAATGAGAGCTCAAAGTTGCTGTAGACTTTTAAGATTCCTGTTCAAAATCCCCTTTTGGGATAGAAATGGGTAATGGCAATGCAACAGTTCACAAGCTGGAAACAAGTAGAATTTCTGAGCCTTAGGAAAGCTCACAGAATGAAAATGGAAACTCAGAACTTTGGTACTTCTTGACAACTTGGGACAAAGCTATCAGAGATACTGGGGTCTACATCATGACGTTCAAATTACTGTAACCCAACTGAGTCTGAAATATGATTTAATGGTCATTTTGCACAATGAACTTTCTGGATGGAATATATCAGAAAGAGTGACAGAGTGCATGAAATAGGTGCTCACAGCTGCCCTGCTGAAAATGTGGGTTCCAACTGTTAAAATATGATGAAGAGTTTGTTATTTGTCAAATGTGACTTTGTAAACAATGGAGAAAATAAGAGAGGTTTTGTCCGTCTGCAGTAGACCGCCGAGAAAAGACAATATGTTTCCATACCAGGTTTTTAAGGAAGAAAACATGCTGACTGCTGAGTAGTAGGTCTATAATGAGATGGTCAGTAGGGGAATAAGGATGGTGATATGAAGCACATGAATACTTTCCCTTATTTCATATTAAAAAATGAATGGGGTGGCATTTTCCAGGGCATTTTAATGTACTACTGATACTGGAAAGCAGCCACTCCACTATTCTTGAAAACGAGTAGCAACAGTGGTTGGACTGGGAATATTTTTGTTTTGGAATATTTATCCTTATAGACGCAGTTGATATTTCACAGCTGGGGCTGTCACGGCCATTCAGGTGTTCTAAGGGTGTATAGCTGCAGTGGATGAACTGAGAGGTGGGGAAGAAATATTACAAGAAATTGTGAGGCGGGCATAAGTAATGTATCCTGTAAGGTTCAAAGAAATCAGCTATGTATAGCACTTGATGTAAATCTTACAAGAAATTTTATTTTTTTTTTTTGCTCCAAAATCTCACAACTGACCATTAAGCATTCTCCTTAGGAAGGGAGACATTTATTCCCCTTTTGATGACAGTCACCTGCAGCAGTACCGTTACTCTCAGTGGGTCATGGATTTCCTGTTTAAAGCCCTATATCTCATGCATGCCCAGTTGTGCTACTGGGTTGTACATGCAATGACTACAGCTCAGGATAATAACTCACATCTTCAGTGATATAAGGCTGTGGACATTCTTCACCCTGTTTGAGTAAGTGCCTCAATATGTTCTCCAGTCTCAAATGAGGAACTTGTACAGAGTGCATGTTCCCAGGCATGTGCCCTCCTCCTTCCATCAGGATAGATGAGCAGTTGCAAGTCCCTTCACTCCTCCCCCAACCCCAGTCAGTTGCTTAAATGCTAGGGATGCTAACAGAATTGCATCATCTGAGCATACTCATGGTTTTATTCATTTATGTGGCAAAGCCAGTACAATAAAACTATTTTATAGTGAGTGATAGTGTGGCTATGCTTTTGTACAGTGTCCCCTCCAGCTGGTATGAGAAGTGGACAACCAGGTACCACAACCAGGTAATACTGGCATTTTCAACCAAAATGAATAATCACTGCAAGTGCAATATATATATATATATATATATATATATATATATATATATATATATATATATATATATATAATATATATATATATATTTATATATATATGCATGTGTGTGTGTGTGTGTATGTATATATATATATATATATATATATATATATATATATATATATGTAAAATATTACACACAAAAAACTCTTAGCAAAGATTTCTACAAAAATGAAGAGTGTGCACTTCAGCTTCTTTTTAAAACAGGAAGCTTCCACTATGAAAAAGCTTGCAATGTTTCAAACAGAGTGCTGATGTCTGCAGCTACTTCCTGCTCAGAGCTAGAAGACTACATATCTTTATTTACTTATTTGACATTTGTTAACCGGGTTGGTCCGACTGGGCTGCAGAGACCTTTTTCAGAGGAGACCCGAGGACAAAAGCTCCACAGATAGACAAGTACAAAACAACATTCTACATGTTAACATACAGCTGTATACAAACAAGCAAAAAAAATACAACTTATAAATGAACGTTACAATAACAGGAGTAATACTGAGGCTTCAAAAAGCCTTGGTACCTGTCAACTATATAAAAATAAAATATACCATATCTTGTATTAATTAATTAGACAAGCCAGCTTTAAACTGTTTCTTTGTAATGACAAAGACTCTTCACCATTCAGAGAGTCCTATAATTTTACACCATCATGCACTTTGAAGAGCTGGGTGAAACAGACTTTAGACAACTTTTATGCAACAAGCTTGCAACATAATCTGTACATAACTACACTTCTGAAAAAAAGAGGAATCATTTAGCTTACAGATAATGATGCCAGTACTGAAATAAGGGCAGAAGCTATAAGGGCTGGGGTGATAGTAATGATACATACAATATATCTTGCAAACACTGACAACATGCTGTCAGCTGGTAACACTTATCAGGAGTACTATTATATTATCTTAACAAAAGTCCCCTCTCAAAAAAGCACTGACTTGATTCACAAAAAAATTACTAGGTGCATTCTTAATGTTTTATTTCTAAAAATAGAAAAAAAAGACCTCATGAAAACAATTTCTGAGAATTGCCTACTCCATACCTCTCAACCATACTGAATTCCCTGGTATTTACTGGTTTTGAGGTCAAAATAACTGGGTGCCATGAATTCCAGAGTGGCCCCTTTAGGCAGATTTTTGCTGACATCATCATGTGCAGGGGAGCGTGATGACATCCCAGTCACATCTGTGCTCAAGAGATTGCTGTAAATCTCCTGCTGTTTTGCAAGTAAGTTTGCTGGTTATTATTATTGCTGCTGTAAGGAGAGCTTGATTGCTTCTAGTTCTGTTTGTAAGGCAGGAGAGAGAAGTGTGTGTGTGTGTGTGTGTGTGTGTGTGTGTGTGTGTGTGTGTGTGTGTGTGTGTGTGTGTGTGTGTGTGTGTGTGTGTGTGTGTGTGTGTGTGTGTGTGTGTGAGTGTGTGATGCCCCAGTTATGGGTAACTGGTGGTTAGGGTTACTCAGGCTCAAACCCTGTACCTTGGGTACAAGAAGCCAAGAGCCTGAATTCTCTTTTTCATACCACCACTTCTGATTCAAGGCATTAATGATTCCATAGCTCTCAGTTGTTCAGATTTTCATAGAATGTTTGGCTCATACTTTTGGTCTGTTTCTCTTAAAATTTGAGGTTTTCTGGCAAATCAGTGAACACTGAATTCACTAAATGATATCCATTTGGGTTTCAGTCTTCCTATCTTTCAGAAAACGCATAGTAGCACAAAATATTTTATTCTAGCAACTTTCTAAGATTATACAAACAATGTTTAAAAGGTATGCCTGGTTTTGGACCTTTGCCCCCCCCCCTAAAGTTTGGCTTTTCCCAGATTTCTTGTGTTGCATAGTTCTTCAAGAGGAGAGAAGTTTAGTGCTGCTTACTTTTGCTTGATGCAGAAGGCTGTGGGTTCTATTCCTACATTATGTAGATGGATTGCTGATATTGTCCTGTGTTGTACTTTTAAAGGGGGTAGATGCTGCAGTCCTGAGAATGTCCTCTTTAGCGGAGATACCTAGTAACTATGAATCTTTTAACAGTTTGCCATCCATTCCCTATTGCAATATTACTAATTTATCATTTTTTTTAAATGTAACATAGGCAAATTACTCTTCAAAGGCAACAGGCACTTTATTTGTAGATGATCATTTTTAAAAAACAGCTAAAGGCAAGGTTAGTTCAGGAGTCTAAATGTAAGTGTTTCAAAAGTAATGTTTTGTATGGATAGTTCTGCAATAGATTGCTTAAATATTTTCCATAGATAATATTGTTTCATAATGATGATCTTTGTAGAAATTATATTGAATGTATTCCCAGTGTTGACTAAATCCATATATTATTATAGTCATTTGAATTTAATTAATTGCTACACTTCTTTGCTTTGAAAGAACTAATTGTATTTGCCAAAAAGCGCTTACTCTGTAAATCTACCTATCTGCTGATTTCCTCTGTTTAAATCCAGCTCTTTTATTTTCTGGCTGTAGAAGACTAAAGCAGTTAATTTTAAATTGTAGTTTAGTTTTGCAGTTTGCACAAGTTCAAAGTTTGATACCAGTTCAAATATTAATTTAAATAAAACACTATTGCTATGTTTATTTTGTGTGTAATATTTTGTCTGTTATTTATTATTTATTTATTAGACCTGCGGTGGTGGTGGTGCTGCGGTAGCATTGTCCCTCACAGTAAGATGCTGTCTGGTTCGATTCTCAGCTAGAGTGTCTTCTGCATGGAGACATGCATGAATGGGCGTACCTTCGTTGAAGGTTGTGCATCAGGGCTGGTAACTCGGCACGTAAAAATCAACTACGAATCATTAGTGGACCGGAGTTCTGTTGTGGTGACCCCTAACCGGGAAAAGCCGAAAGACACACTTATTATTTATTTATTATTTATTCCAGTTTGATGACTGGGGTGGTCCACTGGGCTAGGGAAGCCCGTTTTCAGTGGAGGCCCGGGGAGAAAAGCTCCACAATACAAAAGTTACATTACATGATGAATTACAAAGAAAAATTTGCATTACAATCGACAGGTAGCATTCAATGCAGAGTACAAAAATTATAGATTTGTTCATGAGAAAGTCAGGCATAACAATTTGCATTTAAAAGTTGGTATCCCACAATTCCACCAGAGTGGGTGGGGTTACATAATTATATATGCAAGTTTTATGTTATCAGCACACTGATTTGTATCTATTTTTCATGTGCCTTTGTCCAGATTTTTTATGATTTCAGTTTGAGAGGTATGGTCTACCCTGTGCTTGTATCTGCTTAGTGTTATCCACAGATTCACAAAGATCTGTCTGACTCCTCACTCAGACATTTTGATAACAGTTGCTAACTTATATCAGACCAATTTAGACTTCTGTAAGATTATTTTGAAATAACATTTCCCTTAACAAAACTGTATTTGAAGTACACTGGCATTTTATTATCTAAACATGGAAAGTTATCATTCAGGATGCACAAGGGAGGATATTCAGAAACACGTAGCACTTCTGTGAAGTGATAATGACAATGAGACTGTGTTTTTATATGTTTCCTTAGTTAAACAGACTAGATCAGATTCCAAAAAGACTTGCTCTTGGTGTAAATGACTTACTCCAATATAAAGCCTATCTGTACAAACAGGCTTTCTCCAGAGTAAGTCATTTACACTGAAATCAAGTCTTAGAATTGGACCCAATGCTGCTAAAAGGGACGTTTATGCTTCTGAAATACATGTTTTTACATTTAATCACAAAAACATATATTTGTCATTCAGATTTAGATGCATTCTATGAAAGTAAGCGAATAACAAACAGCTTTACTTAACATTTCCCAGAAACACTAAACATCTTTGAATACCCCTCAAGGAGTTTTAGCTGCTACAGCTGTACATTCCCTCTCTGCAGTCATATCACATGGTGGAGGCTCGTGGTAGGCATCCTTACATGGCAGATGACCATTTTGGTATAACTGCCCAAACACAACTATTGAAGCAGACATTAGATTGTAGGTCGAATCCTTGACATGCAGGCTTTTTGGGATCACTGCTTGTCCTGGATCACTGTGAGCTATTTTGGGAGACTTTCTACTTTCTGTAATATTATGCTGCTGTGGAATTTGTGCACATAAGATGGGGGTTGGTGTAGCTTGCTCCCCCTGGGGGTGTAGCAGTATTGTATTCTTGATCAGTTGCAACATAGTCAGAAATATATTTTGACAAAAGCTTGTTGTAGCAAGCAGCAAAAGCAATAGTATCACTGAAATCACAATAGTGGGAGGGAGGACATGTTCTCAGCCGTGATACAGCTGAATTGTCATATTCAGTGCTTTGACAGCAAAATGCATTCACTGAAGGGGGTCACTGTGAGGAGAAAATGTTTACTTGCGTCCAAATGTGCAGTGCTCCCAGAAATGGTTATATTTATAGAAGGGGTACAACTTGTGCAGCTCCATACATGGGGTGTTTAAATAAGGTGCTCCAGTACATTTGGCCACTTTTTCATATAAAAGTATATTTGTCAGATTTGCTCAACCTAGGCCTACGGTCCATGAGTATGACAACAGTTCAACCCATTATTGAATGTTCTGCTGCCACAGTATTATGTCCAGTCAGCATTTGAGTCGACATCCCTTAATCATTTTTACTTCTAGCTTAAAAAGTGGCTTCAGAACTTAGTTGATGCTTTAAATTCACAGCACTTTCTTACTGATTTGGGCATCCCCTTGCACAGGCCTGAACATCCCCAGGGAGGCTATGAACTAGCTACTATGTGCATGAATCTGAAACTGATCCTGAGGTGAGTGCTAAGCTTTATTCATTGCCTTATTTACGTTTCACTCAGAACATCCATTCACTTAAAAAACATTTTTCTAGGATGTCTCCAGTGCAAACTGACTGATAAGCCTTTATCAGATCTCAGAAGTGAAGACATTTAACCAAATACTGATAGAGAATGAGGATTACATTGATAATGGATCACCGACACTTTTGTTTAACTTCGACCCAAAGAAGTTAATGCCTCTAATAACAGTAGTATTTATATGCGCTCTGACCACTTTTTTTCTCTAGAAGAACAGATACCAATTTCCAAAGGGCTAAGCATTACTGAAGCACTCATGGACTACCAAGATTACTGTATGTAAAGAATCGCAAATACACCATTACCAGCACAAATGCATTAACATGACAACATGGACAAAGTGGAACAGTTACCAAAGATAAACAATGTAATACAAAGGGAAACCAGCAATGACACAATTTTATCACAGCTGTATGACAATTTAGTAACAGCTTTCCAAATGCCAAGGACCTCTATTGTGTGATTAAGGAGTGGCAACACCCCCAAGTCAAATGACACAGTGTTCAACACAGTACGTGAAGGGCACTTGTGGACCCTCAAATGAAGTGCTGTGACATGCAATGCTTAAACACATTAAGGAACTGGCAATGGTTATACCAATGTCAAATGGCCCAAAGAGTACCACAAACACCCCTGCATCCCAGAAAATAGCCTTCACTGTCATGGCAGCATATATAAATACTGCTTTTTTTAAGGCTATTTGTGGATTCAGTGTTCTGAAGTCATACAGATAAATGGCCAGAAGATATCTGCCTAGACTCCAACAATTCAAAGAAAATGATGACAATCCCAATGACAACATTCAAAAGAAATGGCCTACCAGAACATCTTATCATTGACAATTATTCACAGTTTTCTTCAGAATAGTTTAAAGATTGTGAACTAGTCCGTTACTTTAAAGTCTGTGGTTAATACAGGATTAGAAATGACATAAGACACCAAGGCTCAAACTTAACAATTTATTAAAAAAAACTTATTAAATAAACAGTAAAACTAATACTAAATAAACAGAAAATCTAATAGATCATGTACTTACAAGCATATGCATAAAAAAAATCATTTTTGCCACTGATATTTGTCAGATTTGCTCAACCTAGGCAATTGCTAACCTTCAATCCTATCCAGTGTAGCTATCTGTTCAATCAAGGCAAGGCCGACACTGGCAAAATGTCTCTAAGCTCAGTTCAGGCTGATGCTGTGATCAAATCCGGATGATGATGATTTTCATTTTAGCCTTTGAGCTTTTATAGTCTTGAACAAACAACAGGGTCAACAGCTTCAACTAATGACATATTGATCACAAGCTCATCATGAGTTGATGGAATATTGCAAAAAATATGACATTACAAGCTCATCATGAGTTGATGGAATATTTTAGAAAATTACAGATCATTTCCTAGGTTGTAAACAAGTCTCGTAATGTCTGGTCTTGTGCCTTACTTCCCTTTTTCAAAGAAGAGTTCATAGGTTCATAGGTTCATACTAGGCTATCTGCCCTAGGGCATTTATAAGCCTAGCCAGAGTGTGTTTGGCTTTTGCCACCCATTTTAAATGAATTTTGATATGCCCTTTTTCGAGGTTAGTATACTGTGCCTCTGTCTAACAGTGACACAGAAGTGATACCCGGGGTAAACCTACGATCTCCCATCCACTCAAGATTCCTCTTGAAGAGAGTCTATGAGGGACTCTGCCAAACCTGGACTGGGATTTTATTCCAGAGTGAAGGGAGCCTCTGGGTTATGAATCTGTCCCTCCAGCATGTCCTATTTATTTCAGTGCTGAGGTTCAAGTCTCTCGAGCACGTAGCTCGATGGGATTTGGATTTTCTGAGGTGTAGCATGTCCATTAAATCTGGGTTGGACATGGCTTTATACGTCAGGCACAGATCGCCTCTGAGCAGGCGGTATGCCACTGAGTAGAGCTGGAGTTTCTTTAACCGGGCAGCATATGGCATCTGTTTGAGCCCTTTGATCCTCTTGATGAGGTACTATTGGGGTCTTTCCAGTTGCTGCAGGTGTCTGGTAAGGTACATCCCAAAAGAGGCATTGTCCTCAATTATGGGCCTGATGAGGGATGAGTAAAGAGGCACGATGACCTCCCCTGATCTAGATGTGAAGCCCTTCATGATTAGGTGGGCTATATAAAATGTTTTTCTAACCACTTTGGCCACGTGGTTTTCAAATGAGAGATTGCTATCAACTTGGGTCCCCAGGTCCCTAATTACTTCTTCTGTACTTAATGGATTACCACCTATGTGGTAATTTGTGGGCACTTTGTTTTTGCCAAAGGGGATGACTATACACTTTTTGGCGTTTAGCTTGAGGCCATGGCTCTGGCACCAGTTGTCTGTTTCTATGAGGCCATTTTGTAGGATGCTTCTGTCGGCTGGAGAGTTGATTATGGCGCCTAGTTTGCAGTCATCTGCGAACTTGGTCAGCCACAGTCCTTCCATGTTGGCCTGTACCTCCGAAAAATATATACCGAACAAGAGAGGTCCCAGGACTGAGCCTTGTGGGACGCCACTTGTAACTGGTTTGGAGTCTGACATGGCTCCAGCAATTCTAACCATGTGGGTTCTGTCCTTGAGCCAGTTTTCAACCCATCTAGTGACATAGGGGTTTATATTTAAGCTGGTGAGCTTATCTATAATGCCCGAGTGGGGTACTGTATCGAAGGCTTTTGTGAGGTCCAGGTAGGTTGTGTTAGCTCACAAACTTGTGATATAGTCCCTCTTTGAAATCCCCACATTCTGGTAAACATCTTTTAAGCTGATAAACAACTTATAGGTTAACAAAAGTTCAGTAATACCAGTAATCAGTGAGCAAGGCCTGCTTTTAAGCATATTGTATTGTTACAATATTAGCAGCATATAGTGAGGTAGTGGCATATCAAGATCTAGCAATAATCAATCCAGCAATAATTAAACATACACAGTGATATGTGGCTCGAGGCATAACAAACACTGGTAGACTGTAAGCCTGGAAAACATAAAACAATTCAAGTTTGCTGCCTACTGCAGAGCTACAAATGGGTCAAATGAAATATTTATTCAAATATTCAAGAAGGTAAAGTAATTAGCTGGGAACCTAAGACATTGCATCTTAAGAAAAACATGTTTCTACTGGCATATTCAGGTGCAGTGCAAGGTTTTCACTCTAACCACAGTACAACTGCTTTGGTATCTTTTCTAAATACTGTCAATCTAAATTGTAATAACAAAAGTACAGTTGTGTAAACTTACCATAAATGTAGATGTTCGAGTGTATTCACTGTTGCAGTCATTACATTTGGGTAATCTGCTGGCAGGTTGCCCTCAGTCGGCCTGATTAATAAAGTCTTGGGTCCTGCATCGGTTGTTGTCCCTTCTTCCATGACGACAGGTCGTCAGGGGTATAAAACATGCAGCCGACGCCATTACATCAGTTTTTCTTGCCCAAGATGTCAGGTGCCCCCCAAATGGGGAGCAAAATATATATAAATAATATAAAACACAAAAATATACATCTCCAAACAAAAGCAAATACACCAAAAAGGCTTTTAAGCGTAGTAAAATAAAGGAGAGGCATAGTCAGAGAAAAAACGGGGCTGGAGGGAGGGTAACAAGGACTACAACAGTGAATACACTCGAACATCTACATTTATAGTAAGTGTACACAACTATACTATGTTCTTCTTGTTTCACTGTTGCAGTCATTACATTTTGGTAGATTCCCAAAGCTAAGGTTGGGAGGATGGATTTATACAATATTAGGACTGGCTATAAGGCCCTGCAAAACAGCAGTGGCAAAACCAGCTCTGGATTTAGAGAAAATTGGTAAATGATAGTGTTTGGTGAAAGTATGAACTGAACTCCAGGTAGCAGCTTCTAGAATATCCCTGGTAGGAACACCTCTGAGAAAGGCTGTAGAAGTAGATGCAGCCCTGGTGGAATGTGATCTGGTCCCCTGGGGGATAGGTTTTCCATGGTGCTTATAGTAGAAATTAATGCAATGGCTTATCCATTTGGAAATGGTTTGCTTTGAAATAGCCTTTCCCTCTGCCCCTGCAGCAAATGCTACCAGCAGTTGTTCAGAGTTTCTTCGAGATTTAGTCCTGTCCAAGTAAAATCTAAGTTGTCTGTGTACATCCAATGAATGCAGAATCCGCTCCCTTTTGTTCTGTGGATTGGGAAAGAAAGTTGGCAAATGAATGGACTGATTAAGAGCCACACTGGATACCACCTTGGGCATGAAGGATGGATTGGTCCTGAGTGACACCCTGTCCGCATGAAAGATGATGAAAGGCTCCACTGCCATAAGGGCCTGAAATTCAGAAATCCTTCTAGCTGAACTGATTGCTAAAAGGAAGGCTGTTTTCCAGGAGAGAAATTTTAAGTCTGCAGTAGCAGCTGGCTCGAAAGGAGGTAGAGTGAGTTTCTCCAATACAAAGTTAAGGTCCCAGGCAGGGGTTGGAGCTCTCCTGAATGGTCTTAAGTTTTTGGCCCCTCTGAGATATTGCTTTAGCAGAGGATGATAGAAGAGGGGGGGTTCTGTGTTGTAATGAGCTGAAATGGCTGATGCATGGATTTTTATGGAGGAGAAAGACAGGCCTTTGTGAAGCATCTCAGTTAAGTATTGCAAAATCTGAGGTAAATTGGGCACTGCTGTGCTCATCCCTTGAGCTTGATTCCAAGCACAGAATCTTTTCCATTTGTCAGCATAAGATTTTCTAGTACTAGGACTTCTCGCCTCCAAAATGACATCCATCACAGGTTTTCTGAGGGAATTTAAGTGATTAGCCAAGCTGCAAGATTCAAGGTTTGGAGCTGAGGGTGCAGAATTTGTTTTTTCTGCTGAGACAGTAAGGAAGGTGTCTGAGGCAGGTGCCAGGAGAAATTTGTTCCAGACTGCATAGGAGTGGGTACCAGTCTTGGCAAGGCCAGTCTGGAGCAAGCAAAATCATTTTTGGTTTGTCCTGTTTGACTTTTAGTAGAACTTTGAAGAGTAAAGGCAGAGGGGGAAAGGCACAGACTGAAAGGCTTTCCCAGCTGAAGAACAGAGCATCCACTTTCCAGGCTTTTTTGTAAGGAGTTCTTGTGCAAAATTTGTCCAACTGGTAGTTCTGGGGTGAGGCAAAGAGATCTTTGTCTGGGCTCCCCGATTTGCATGTCAACATGTTGAAAATCCATGGTTCAAGTTTCATTTGTGTGAGTCCATGAGATTACAGCTTAGTTCATCTGCCAAAATATTCTGCTTTCCTGGCAGGAATTGAGCTTGTAGTTGTACTTGATAGCTCAAGTCCGTGTTCCACAATACCATTACTTGTCTGCAGAGGGGGTAGGAATGTGTACCTCTGTTTGTTTATGTACCACATAACTGTGGTGTTGTCTGTCTTTATCAGTAGTTGTCCTAGATGAAGGTAGTTCTTGAAGGCTGTCAATGCATTCTGTACAGCTAGCATTCCTTTTTGATTGATATGAAGGTGAATTTTATTCAGGCTGCATTTGCCCTGAATGCACTTCCCTGCCAGATGAGCCCCCCATGCATAGTCTGATGTGTCTGTAGTTAGGGTTTGGGTGGCAGGGGGTGGTGTGAATCACAGTCCCTTGTTTTGGTGGCAGGCCTCTGCCCACCATAGGAACTCTAGTTGCAGGCAAGGTATGATAGGAATCCTTGATTCCAGGCTGTGACAATATTGACTCCATAAACTTTTTAGGTACGACTGAAGTTTCCTCATATACAGTCTTGCATATGGAATTAGAAGAATGCAGGAGGCCATGAACCCTAAGGCTTGCAGTATTTGTCTTGCAGATAGCAGGGTTTTTGTGGCCATCTGCTTGAAGTAAGTCACCAACTGAATTTGCTTTTCTGGCATAAGGTAAGCCATCTGGGCAGTTGTATTCAAGCTTGCACCCAGGAATGTAATTTTTTGAGAGGGTACTAGTTGTGATTTCTTTTCATTTATGGTGTACCCTAGACAAGTTAGAACCCTTTTTACAAATGCCAGATGTTTCAGAAGAATGGCCTTGTTTTCTGCCTGAATTAGACAATCATCCAGGTATGGATATATTTGAATATTTCTTTGCCTGCAAAATGCAATTACTGGAGCCAGGCACTTTGTAAAGACCCTGGGCACAGTAGATAAGCCACAGGGCAGTGCAGAGAACTGATAATGTAAGTAGTCTGCTTTGAAGCAGAGGTATCTTCTGCAAGATTCCCTGATTGGGATATGCAGGTAAGCCTCTTTAAGATCTAGAGTTGCCAAACAGGCATCTTTGCCTAGCATAGGAAGTAACTGGTGAAGAGTCAGCATCTTGAATTTTGGAATGTCCAGAAAGGTGTTCAGCGTATACAGGTCCAGAATTGGACGCCATGATTTGTCTTTTCTGGGTACCAGGAAAAGTCTGGAATAAAAACCTTCACCCTTTTCCTCTTCTGGTACTAGCTTTAAGAGGGAAAGTACTTGTTGCTGAGCCTCTGCCGATTTGGGGGCAGATCTGGCCA
The DNA here is from genome assembly GCF_019279795.1 of Protopterus annectens. NCBI lineage: Eukaryota > Metazoa > Chordata > Ceratodontiformes > Protopteridae > Protopterus > Protopterus annectens. The sequence goes on along the minus strand of NC_056751.1, from coordinate 819,549,262 downwards.
TCCGCTTGGAGTTGGCAATGTGTGGAAATGAAATCTGTATCCCTGGGATACTATATTTAAAACCCATTTGTCCTGGGTTATAAGTTGTCAGTTTTTTGCATGAAGTGCCAGTTTTCCCCCCAAAGAGGCAGCTAAAAGGTAAGTGCTTGGTAATTCTAAAGGAAAGTCATTGAGACTGTTTGCCATAAGGAGGTATCTTGTTGTTTCCAGATTTGGAAGAGGAGGCCCCCCATTGCTTAGGTCTTTAAGTCCCTTGGGTCTGAAACCTTGTGCTTTTGGAATGTCTGGGTTTGGCCTGAGAGGCTCTGGATGGAACTGGAAAGGACCAGTTCTTAGTAGGCCAGTGCCTACTAAATCTTGGTGGTTGTACCTGTAAGAAATCTTTCACAGTTTGCATAGATTTAGCTTTATCTTCCATTTTTTTAGAACGTATTCAGTCTTATTGCCAAACAGACGGTTCTGTTGCAAAGGAGCATCTAACAATTTTGCTTTAACATGATCAGGCAGAGATTGCTCGATAAGTCAAGCATGCCTTCTAAGCACAGATCCAGTAACAGCAGCCCTGCAAGAGGCCTCCAAGGAATCAAAACCACATTGCAAAGTATGTTTTCCAACTTGTTCAGCTGAATGCAATAAATCCTGTAAATCTTTATTTTCCACACAGTCAGAAATCAACATCATTTTCTGTTTAAGCAGTCCCATGATATGCTGCTGATATTTTAGCATATGGAATTGACAATTTAAAGCCCTGATTGCCAAGGTTGCAGAAGTATAAACCTTTTTACCCCATCTATCCAGTGCCCTGGAGTCTCTATCAGAAGGGGTAGGATTTTTAGCAGTAGAAGCCTTAATGCCCTTGGGGCCCTGAGAAATGGTTTCAGGGTCTGCAACAGGATTTTTGAAAAGGAATTTGTGGGAGTCAGGAACCTTGTAGTATCTGTCTGGCTTACAAGGGGCCGGAGGCAGAGAATCAGGGGCTTTACTGGATTCTGAAAACACATCATCAACAATGTCTACTACAGGAGGTATAGCCAAAGGCCTATGTTGTGGAAGAAGAAGAAAATCCCTAAGCCTCTTTTTGGATTCAGAGAAATCCTGACTTTCCCAGTGGAAATGCTCCCGTAAGGTATGTAAAGTTTCCCAAAATAAAAATCCTCTGGAGGAGAAGCAGAATGAATGGAATCCTCTGCTTCAGAGTCCTCATAAGTAGGTATGGGCAAATCCTGTTCATTAGAAGAGTCAGAAGAAACAGAGTCCTTTTCAGAATATTCATAGACAAGTTCTGGCCTAGGCCTCTTAGAAGGGGGGGGGGGGTTGGCTACACCTGATTAGAGTAATTAAATCTTCAGCCATCTTGATCATTTGTTTTTTTGGCATGGGGGCCTGAACATGCGGTCTGAGCATCAGTTTTTTAGACAGAGTGAGGTTTTGGCCTTAATATAGAAGGTGGTGTCGGTTTAATATACAAATTTGTAGGCCTAAATACACCCTCAGAAGCTGGTGCCTGCACATCGGATCCATCCATGGTAGAGACATCCACGAGTTCCATAGGTGAAGCATCTCGCGGCATACCGGACTCCGAATGGGTCTCAGTAGAGGCCTGCGAATCAGAAATAGTGGGTATCAGGGGCTGCGAAAGTGCCTCACTGAGTACTGGCGAACTAGCGACTGGCTTAGGAGAAGCGTCTTTGGCAGTTTTGGACCTCAACCTGTCTCTGTCTCTGTCTTTTTCTTTGCGTTTTGTTGGTATTCTGGTAATCAGATTGCTAACCGACGTAATTTCTAGATAATTAAACTGAGAACCGAAATATTTAGAAGCAAAAAAGTACTGATGATGGATAATGCGCTGATTAAATAAAGTACAAAACCGACAACAAGGTATGTGGTGGTCAGGGCCTAGGCAAGGAATACAGTACAAATGGAAATCTTTATGAGGTATTTGCTTTCCACTAGTAATACAATTATTAACTTTTACTGACATTGGTAAGGAGCAAGAAAAAGTTTCCCCAACGGGGTATTTAGCTTTTTAGTTGAAGACTTCGGTTCTGAAACTCGAAAATGAAAATTTCAGGAGTCGGCCGACCGGCACTTGCGAACTGCTTCTGCTTCGGGCACCGTGCAACAAGAAAGACTGATGTAATGGCGTTGGATGCATGTTTTATACCCCTGATGACCTGACGTCATGGAAGAAGGGACAGCAACCGACGCAGGACCCAAGACTTTGTTAATCAGGCTGACTGAGGGCAACGTGCCAGCAGATTACCCAAATGTAATGATTGCAACAGTGAAACATGAAGAACATCTTTTGGTTTCTGCCACCGTTCGTAATCTCTTCAACGCATTTAACACAGGGTCAGATTCATGAATGCCTACACTAAGTGTAGAAGATCTGTATCCACGAATATCTCTGCCACATTTTTTGTACTGTCTATTCACTTAGAAAGATTACACTTAGTGTAGACATAGTCTGCCCATTTTGGTGGCTTTTATGAATCCCCCTCCATGTTTAATGTTGCAAGAAAATTAATTAGAAACTAAAATTAGGAGGAAGAAGGTGGAAGTTATGCTTGTGTTGTTTATTTACTCAGAATAATGTGATCTTAGTCTTAGGATCTGAGGAAGTCCATGGTATGAATAAAGTGGAAGAAAGCGCTAAATTCAATCTTTTTTGTCGTTTTTCTGGCATCCAAAGTGTGAACCGTTCAAGTATTTCAGTGTATCTTAGTGTAGGTGTTCATGAATCCGGCCCACGGTCTTTCATTCTAAACTACTGCATAAGGTTACTGTTCTCAGCCTCTCTACTACCACAATCAAATGTTTCTATAGTTATCAAAGTAACAATATACAGTGTGCCAAGTGACAGACAGCATACCCTTCCTTCCTGTTAACACAGGTGTCCCTCAAGGCCCTCTACTGAGTCCCTTTCTCTGTAATATATTTGACAATGATCAGTATACTGCTTCTGCACCAGTCCCCAAGTATTCAGTATGGACACACATCCACCGCTGCTTGCTATTCCAAACCAAAACCCAAGAATGATACTCCTCAGCTGAACATTGACAACAACAACAATAGGAGGTCATACTCAATGCTAAAAAGGCAAAAGTCATTCTTTTCCTACCTAAATCCAGTCCTGTTACACATGCTGATTTTTCCATTACCTCTTCCAATAATATTACCCAGTATATTATCCCGAATGCCAAACTCTTTAGAGATACCCTGGGCAATAAATAAAAATTTGACCTCTATATATACAATGTCATTAAAAAACTCAATAAAACTAGGTGCCTTATACAGAATAAAAAAATGTCTCTCAAAACAAGCCCCAAAGGCTACAGCCAAAGTTTACTTCCTACCTAATCTACTCTGTGCTGCCGCAGTCTGTATTAAGTTTAATACTACTGAACAAAAATAGTAAAGTAATACTACAACAAAATAGCAAAATGTGCTTCCAACCTCCCTAGCAGAACTCACTATTGCATTGCTCTACATAAAAATAATTGGACAGAGTTTTCTACCAAACTTTAATGTACACATCCTAAGGTAGCCCACTCTATTCTGTACCAAAACATCTAAATGTCCTTACCTAACCTTACTAATGAAGTGGTACTGTCCCACAAGAGAACTCTGCTCAAATGGTAACTATATTGCCTACCAGGATAATGCCTGAAATGCACATGGTGAAGCCTTGTATTCTTGCCATGTGGCCAAACTCCAAAAGCCATCTGCCCTCAGACAACCTCAAACTCAAAACAGTTTCAAGGAATATCTCCACATTCATTTCCTTAACTGTAAGGTCTCCTCCTACTCTTCCTCTCCTGGTTAATCAGTTGTTCCCAGCATGCACTACTTCCTTCTCTCAAACTGCAGAGATTCTCCTTTCATCAGTAACTGTAGAATTTTGCTCTTGTCAAAACTGTTGATGTGAATTCCTTAACTTTTTTCTTTTGTTTTCACTCCTTTTCTTTTCTGTAACTTAAATCATCCAGATTTATAATGCAACCCTTCTTTTCTCCATTTTAGAATCAACCCACTACATTTGCAGACATTTTGGTAAGGATCGCTGCCAACATTTAGCTCTTGATCTCTTCTTGTAGTTCCCTTTCCTACTCATATACAAATGTGTACCCTAACTAAGTCCTCTACTGGAATCCCCCTTTGTATTACTTTTCCTTCCTTGACAACTCCTACTTGACGTATTTTACCTAGGCTCCTAGTCTATGTTGAATCTCTATTCACTGTTTTTCAAATATTGTTTGTAGTCACAAAGGCTCTGCTATAATCTCTTTGTATGTTTTTCTCTCGCTAAATATATTTGTGGAGCTTTTCTTCCTTGGTCACTGCTGAAGAGGGGTCTTGCATGACCCAGTAGAAACTTCTCACTAGGCAAATGCATATGAATAAATAAATAAATAAATAAATAAATAAATAAATACCTCAGTGTTGGCAATATCGTTTATAAACAGCAATTTGACAGCAAGAGAAGCCGTATAAAAACACTGATGTTTGCAGAACAATATATATATATATATATATATATATATATATATATATATATATATATATAAGTAACATGCACTCATATACTCCAATGATTGGACAATCATATGCTTTTCTATAAGATATTTTGTTCTGTGGTACATGATTAGAGAGATGGTAAAATGATAACAAACCATACTGTTTCAACAGCTGGGCCAAAAACCCAGGCAACACTTTTCTCACTGATTGCAGGGCAACCATCCAACTGATTATATATTTCTAATGGTGTAATAGTTGCCAGTTGTAAAGTATCAACTTCCTTGACAATGCAAGTAACCTTAAATTTCACTCAGCAACATTGGAACACTTATGGCCCATGAACCAAACAGTATATAAACACCTCATTGTTACCCTCTCCAAGACTAATTACCTATTAAACTACAGTGTATTTTCAAATTGCACAAATTAAGACATTGCCCATCCTTAGGTAAAAAAAAAAAAAATGCATGACTGGTCCTGTAACTTAAGAGCATCATCGTCCTCCCATTAAGCATGTCAGTCCCATAACATGTACAATAGATGCATTTTTTTACCTGTGATCACATTTGTGGAACAACATCTCTCAGTTCATCGAAGCAGTATTACATACAATGCATTTCATTAGTGTAATGTGCCTTTAATAGTTTTAATATAAAAGCATGTGCCTCGTGACTGGAGGTGATGTGCATCTTCTTCATGTTGAGCAATTCAATCTTCAGTATTCCTCTACCCATTTTCATCTCTTTTAGGCCCCACTGAACACACTAATTTGTGCTCCAATTCTTCATTTTTAGCTCACAAGGGTGACCCCACAATCCTCAATGTCTCTGAAGCTGCAGGAAAACCTCCTAGAAAAGTATAACTCATGGATTCACTGATTAGAGCTGTATTTCACTGTGTATGGGCTTGGAGATAAATTTTAAAAAAAGTACAATGCACCATATTCCATTATGACACCAACAAGGAAGCAAAATGAAACTTTAAACAACTTTATTTAACCAACGTGAGACTTGTTAAAAAATGAACTAGCAGAACGACTATCATTGCAGTTACTGTAACAGACAAAAAGAGGTTATAACCTCCTTGTACTCTTTCCTCATCACGCCAATAATTGAGTGTAATGCCCCTTTTAGTATGTATCATTCCAGGTACATGCAGCAAATTGAGAGACCACAAAGGTTCCTCACAAGGAAAATTCAAGCTCTTTAGCACCTGCCCTGTGTGGTTTCCTGAAATCCCTGTCACTTTATTCTGTTTCATACAGACTACTCAGAGGCTATCTCTGCCTTGCATATAAAGCAATCTCTGACCCTGCTGTATTGGAAATACTGCACATCTGTAAGTCAAACGGTACACGGGTTACTCGTTCTAAAGACCTTAACCTGGTAAGTGACATTAACAGAACCTGCTGGAGGGACATATTTGTCTCCCAGAGGTTACCACACCTTTGGAACAGACTCTGACTCATGTCAAACAGATCACCTCTTCAAACACAATCTGGACAATTGGATGGGTAACCGTAAATTCACCCCAGGGATTCCACCTGTGTCCCTCTTGGAGAAGGGCAATAGGCGCTGATTGCAGAAATAAGGGTAGAACTTGGCTAGGCTTGTAAGGGCCCTAGGGCCATTAGCCTAGTAACTTCATATGATCCTATGAACTACAGGCATGACAAAGCACACTATCTGTGTCCTCTGTGGGTATAACCATTTCACTAAAGTATGCAAAACATAAGAAATTCTGCAGCAAGATATTAATATCTCAGAGGCAAAGCAATTATCTATAAAGCAGAAACAGTTATTGGTATAATGAATTATCTTCTCTGAATACAATACATGCAACACACAATCTCAGTGCATTCACAGATGACCAGAATGACAATGCACATTTAACCCAAATTGTATGTGGCAGCAAAAGCACCTTTCAGTCTGAAAAGCTGTGCATTAAAGGTTAAGCAGCTGTTTTTAAACTGGATACTGATACAAAATGCATCATACTGACATAATGGCATTGTCTACATTTATAATGCTAAAACTAAACAGTATATTTTACAAATCTATATGCATGTTGCTCTTATGCTCTAGACATACATTCAAGCTTCTGAGTTCAAGTGTACCTGAAATGTATGTATAAAACATGGGTTATAAGCTGTTGTTCAGATAATGAAATTATAAATTCACATAACCAAGCATTCTGAGAAAAAAAAACTGATATACCTGTCATGTTGAAGATAATTTATCCAGCTCTTTTGTAACAATAAGTTAATTTGTTTAGTAAAATGTGATGAAATACTGTTAATGGTCAAGTATGAAGTTATCTGATATGGAAAACATGTATAAATAGGCTGTAAAACCTTTCTTTGACAATTTGCAAGACTTTCTCAGAGGGCTACACTATGTCACAAAGGTAGTCAGTTCAAATGTTTCAGTAATTCTGAAGTTAGAACAGAGCAAATGCAGTCCAGTGCTAAATCAAAAGTACAAAATTAAGTAAAAGGTGCACTAAATTGCAATTTTAATAGCAAGCAACCCAATGGTAAGCAAATTTGATACAAATGGATCTATGATTAGCACTTCCTCACTAGTATGGAGACATAAGTCACAGGCAACAGTGTGCTGTACACTGTATGAGTCATAACTAGAAGTACACTGATATGTTTGAACGCACAGAATATTTGCAGGCTTAGAGTCATATAAACATTTTTTGTGATGCATTTCTGGTAATTCATGCTTCTAGAGCAATACCTTATGTGTTTAAGGCAAAGACAGAACAAGTGCTAAGATATGGAATCAATGTGAATCAAAAACAAACAGAACACTATGGTCAACAATATGGTGACACTTGTGAAACAAAAAAGTCAGGTTATGAGCTAATTCAAGTTCTCAACAAATGATTCAAGAGGGAACATTATCCATTGCAAATTATTGAAGAGGTGCTAGTAACTATGCCTAATGCCAGATTCCTCCTAGTGCTTGATGCAAACTGAGTTTTGTCAGATCAGGATGGCTGAACCCATCTCCACACTTTGCTATTTCAGCATGTCTCTAAGCATTCATATGTTCTTGAGCTACTGTTTGGGAACTTGTCAGTGCTTTAAGTATCCAAAAGGCAGTAGTAATTGTAGTTAAAAGGCTAGATGGAGTAGTCAACATCATACGTGACATTCTGGTTTGAAATACTGCAAAGCAGAAATATGCCACATGACTGCTGAAATTATTAGAGACAGTCAAGTCTGAGGATTTAAAACTCATTAAAGTCAAATGGCAAATAAGTTTTTCTTGTATGAAATACATGGAATTGTACTGACCAGAAATGGCCTTCAACCAGAAGCTGACAAAGTTAGGATTGTTGGGAACACACAGAAAACTACCGTCAAATCATCTCTGATGGAACTGATATACATGCATTGTAATTATATTTATTCCTCATTTGTTAAAAATCACAGTACCTTCAAGAAAGCTACTAGAACATGATGCAGTACAGTGTTGGTAACCAAGTCAATATAACAGTTATGAGTTGCTAAAGCATATAGCAGCTACATTACCAACTCTCAAATATTATGACATGCAATGCCTACAATTTTATGAGTTGTTACTAGTAAACAAGGGCTAAGTACAGTTTTGTTTCAAAAGGGCAAACCTCAGTATATACATGCAAAACACAATCAAATGCTCAGACATGGTTTGAGCTGATATATATTTATGTATGTTTTAATTAAATTAATTAATGTATTTATTATTTGCTTACCAGGATGGCATTCTGGTCATAAATGTCCAATTTCAGGCACAGCTCAGATGAACACAATCACAAGCAAACAAATATATAAAACACTCAAATTAATATTTTAAGATGAGAAATACCATAGACTATGGGCACATGATATTGACAAAACAAATTCACAACTTGGGAGTTATATACTAAGTGTCAAAAATATGTTTCAAGCATAAAAAGAGGAAAAGGCAGAGGGTGACACTGAAGACATGTTGCTAAGAGTATTAGTGGTTAGGTGGTGTGGTCCACTTGATATAGCATCTACAGTGGGATTATTTGTGGAGGCAAGTTTTGAACTGTGATCTAACTGAAAACTTATTTAAAATGAATGATGACAGTCTTGTCTTACTCACTGAAGCTTCCGACTGCAGCTCTGTGTTAATGCCTAGTAATAATAAAAGTCTAAGCAGCTTTTGCATGCTGGAATTAAAGTCTGATTAGCTGATTTAGTGGCTTGTAAAAAACAAAGTCTGGTTAATGCACATAAACTCTGCAGACTATTAACCTTCTCAGCAGTATATTATTATCTTTCTTGTCCAGAATGAAATAACATGTCTATATAACAGATGACATGTACAATCCTGTACAGTTTGCAGGGTTTACTGTCTTTAAGTTTGCTCTTCATATAGAATGAAAGATGTTTTCCATTAAGTAGCTCTCACAAGAAATCAGATCAGATCTCACATATATACATTCTTATGAAAGCAGTCTTTTGGGAACTCTCAAAGTCATTACTTCGGTATTTTCTGATGTCATACAGTCTGTTTATTAAACTTTTAGGGAGTCTTTCCTGTTTGAGAATGTTTTTGTATGAAAGCAGTCTTTTGATATTCCCCACACTTGATGTAAGAAGCTCCTTTGTATTCTTTTTCAAGGTGAATTATGCAACAATCTAGGAAGTCTTTTGATCCTTGCATCTGGGTCTTTATCTGTTTCCATTGAAGCTTGTATTAAACACTGAACATTCGGTTAAATGTCTTTTTTTAAGGAGTTATTCTTATCAGCATTTTTCTCAAGCTGTACCAGACTTTTATGTTACATTTGCAGATGAATGCCATCATTTTTCTCTGAAAACAGTTTAACCCTTTAATATATGTATGCTAGCAAACAGAAATGTATGCATCTAACTGACTATATTACTCCTACATATATTATAGCAACAAAAGTGTATATGCGTCTAGCTAGCAAACAGAAGTACATGCATTTATAAATTTCTAAATATAAATCTAACTACTGACTAGGTGGATTGGTCCTTTAAGTAGAATGGAACTGATTTCCAATGTTTTGGTGCAAGAATTGAGCCTATATAGCTGGTGGAGTGTAGTTTAGTTTTGAGGGTCTGGCGGTATTGTGTTGATAGGGGAATGTCTTCTGAAGTTTGTAGGAAGATGTTTTTGCAGTGCGTGCAGTTGCAAGAGAAATGAATATTTCACAGTAAACTGTGAAAAGACAAGATACTAACAAAAAGTCTGCTTCTGATTTAATGTCTAGCCAGTTAGCATTAGAGAATAAGGCAGTAATGTTGTTGAAGTGGGTACTTTTTGATAAACTGGCACACTTTATTTATGATTGTTTATAATGTAGATGTATTTTTATTAGAAGGTGATGCTATAATGGGTCAGCCATATTCCAGGGGAATCAGAAAGCTTCCTTCTTTCCTACTGTAGCTCTTCTGTCTGCAGAAAAATAGTGAAAAAATGTTTTCATTCAAAAAACAAGGGTGTTAACTTGGATTCTGTTTTTTTTCTCTTTGCATATAAAATTTGAGGGTTTGCTCTAGCAAAATACCAATGTATCTGAAGTAAGTCATAGTTTCTATTGGTATATTGTTAATGTCTTTAATGTTGAGAGAGTTTGGAGACTTTGTCAATTTACACTAAGTTTCAAAGAGTGTACTCTTGGTTTTGTTGGGGTTTAGAAGTACTTTGTGCTTGAATAGCCATTTTCTAAGAAAGTGTGTACCATTTTCAAATTGTGCTTGAATTACAGTGTAAGAAGTGCTTGATATGACAGTCACCATGTAATCCACATAAAGACTCAAAGGAAGATGTGGGAGGTCCATGTGAGATGTATGAAGTCCTGAGGGACACCTTTTTGTGAAGGTGCTTAATCAAGCACAGGTGAGCTTATTTTGATCCTGAAGTGTGGCCAAGATGTCTTTTTGAACCAGGCATATGCTTTTTATAGGTTCATAGGTGTGTACTAGCATAATGGCCATGGGGGCCTTTACAAGCCTAGCCCATAGGATTACCCTGGCATCATGCCACCTGACCTTAGTTCCCAGTGCCTCTATCGAGCAAAACCACTGGAGTGATTCCTGATGTGAATTTTCTAATTCCCATCCACTCATTAAGAGTTCTCTTGAAGAGGGCAGGTGAGGTGCTCTGCTTGACATGTATGGGAAGTCTATTTCATAGCATGGGCAGTTTCTGGGTTATGAACCTGTTCCTCCAACATGTTCTGTTGATTGTGGTAATGAGGTTGAGGTCTCTGGAGTGTGTGTTGTGGAGGGATTGGGATTTCTTTAGATGTAGCATTTCTAACAGAGCTAGGTCAGACATGGCTTTGTAAGTCAAGCAGAGATCGCCTCTAAGTAGGCGATATGAGACAGAGAATAGTTGGAGTTTTTTTAGTCTGTCCATATAGGACAAATGTTTAAGGCCTAGGATCCTCTTTGTGAGGTACTTTTGCGGCCTCTCCAGTTGTTGCTGGTGTTTAGTGAGACACATGCCAAATCGAGCATTGTACTCGATGACTGGACTAATGAGGGTAGAGTAGAGGGAGACAATGACCTTTTTCTTCCTAGATGCAAAACCCTTAGTAATGAGATGTGCCACATAGAAGGACTTTCTGACCACAGTAGCAATGTGGTGGTCAAAACAGAGGTTGCTGTCAACCTGTGTTCCCAGATCTCTTACAACGCCTGCTATGTTCAGTGCACTATCATTAATGTGGTAATTCATGGAAACCAGGTTTTTCCCAAAGGGGATGATGATACATATTGTGGCATTGAGCTTAAGGCCATGGTTCTGACACCAGTCGTTGGTCTCAGTGAGGCCTTTCTGTATGATGTCAACATCACTTGGGGAGTTAATAATAGCTCCCAACTTGCAATCATCTGCAAACTTTGTCAGCCAGAGTCCTTTCATTTTGGCCTGGGCTTCAGAGAAGTAGATACCAAACAGGAGAGGACCCAGGACTAAACCCTGTGGGACTCCACTCGTGGCTAGTCAGCAGTCTGACTTGGAGTCAGCTACTTTCACAATGTGAGCCAGTCTGCAACCCACCTAATGATATAGGGGTTAATGCCTAGCTTAGTGAGATTTTCTATGATTCAGGAGTGGGAAATGGTATCAAAGGCCTTGGCCAGATCAGGGTAGGCTGTATGAACCACCTTGCCTTTATCCACAGCTCTGGTGACTGACTCAAAGAAGTTGATCAAGTTGAGCAAGCATGATCTACCCTTCACAATACCAAACTGTGTGGGATCCAGAGTTTGGAGATTCCTTATATCCTTGTTTATTAGGTCCATGATGATGCATTCCATAGGTTTGTATATCAGACTCATTAGGCTAATAGGGAGATAGTTCCCAGGGTCTGTAGTCACTCTTCCTTTGTGGAGAGGGATGAATGTAGCAGTGCGCCATTTGGTAGGGACAAAGCCTGGGCACACAGATGAGGTGCTAGTTCACTCTGTTGTTAATGTAGAACACAGCCAGAGATATTGTCAGGTCCCATAGAAGCTGTATTCTTGGCCTTCGACAGTGCTGTTTTAACCTGTGCAGCAGTAATATTGGGTGCCTGTCATTTTACTGGCATTGTGACTGGTCCCTTGGGGGGGTAAAGTTGGCACTGAATCTGTTGGCCAGTATATTGGCAATATATGTTGGCTTGGTATAGGAGGTACCACTGTGGAGTAGCTCAGAACAAATCTGGGTATTGCCGTGGAGATTCTTTACATAACTAAAGAAGGCTTTGTAGTTTTCTTTACTATCTGCTGCAATTCTGTTTTCATAGCTAGCTTTAGAGGATTTGATGAAGGATCTCAACTTTTGTTGAGGCTGATAAGGGAGTTTTTCCAGTCTTGGACTTCATCTTATTCTATATCAGTTTCCTCTTTCTGTTGTAGAGTTTGTTTATGGCAGGGTCCGCCAGACTGGCTTCCTGTTTTTGGAGGAGAGCATCTTGGTTCTGTTGGGTATGGTGAGATCCATGCATTTGTGTATGTGTTCGTACAGTGCACTGGTGTATGATTTGGCAGTCATGCAACTGATCTCTATTTGCATGGGTGCCATGAAGTTAGCCACCTCTATTTTTGGGAGCCCAAAGTTAGCTTTGGAGAAGTTTTTCATGGTGGTTACCTTTGCGGGGGTGGGAATAATGTGGATTTCCAAGGTGATTAGTTTGTGGTCAAATCTAACCAGGGAGGGGAGCAATGGTCACCCATGTTTGTAATGACCAGGTCAAGGATGTTGCTACCTCTAGTGGAGATAGGAACGAGCTGGTCCAGGGCATTGGAATTAATGAATTAAAGGAAATGATGGGCAAGTGTATTGGTACATGAGTAGTTTGCCCAGTTAATGGTGGGGTAGCTGAAGATGCCCAGTATCAGAGTGTTAGGTTGGATCCTAATATTCTCCAGGGTGCTTAGGAATGTGGAGTGTGAGTCTTAAGACATGGTTGGGGACCTATAACAGGCTACAACCTGAATCACTGTCTTACCCATTGTTAGCTTCACCTGAAGTAACTCAGATGAGTTATGTTGGGCTACAAGTCTGGAGGTGTGCATATCCTTTATGAATATTGAAACACCACTGCCTTTGGAGCTTCAGTCCAAGTTCTGGGGCCGAAAGGTGTAGAATGAGTTATAGCCTGGTAGTGCAGGAGTGTTTTCTGCTGCCTTGAACTAGTGTCTGTTACAGCATAAATGTCGATGTTCTCCATTTTAAGGAGTGCTTTGAGACAGTGCATTTTGAAATTTAAACTTCTAGCATTGAGCAGCATGACCCTCAGATGCATTTGTTTGTAGCTGTTATGGTGGTAATTTGGTCTTTGGAACACTGCCTAAAAAAAGGCACTATAGGGGTGGCAAGAGCCTTGGCCAGTATCTGGAAGCCTATGGGTGACAGATGCAGGCCATCTCTGGCACAGCATCAAGGTCTGTCAATCATGTCATCCCAGACAGACATATACTGGATTCCCTTGGAATGACACCAGAAACTTAGTCAATTGATGAAATCAATCATTTTCTCCTTGTACTGTGGTATCAGTCTGGGTGATGGTAGGATGCTGCTCAGGGCTAGGGTCATACCCGCCTGGGCTACATAATCCGAGAGCTCCTCCATGTATCTTTTCATGTAGTTCAGGGAGGTACATCTCAGGTCATTCACAGCCATATGTACAATGACACAGTCATATTTGCACCTGTTGTTGAGGGACCTGAGTGTGTGCGTTATGTGGAAGATCCTGACGCCTGACAGCAGCTGTCTGTTACTTTTTCCTTATTCAACCTAGTGAGAAGGACATCAGTGTGCCTCATTATCGAGTCACCTGTGATTAGTGTGTTGGGCATGCTGTTTTGCCTTAGGGGCTTTGGTTGAGTGGCACACTGTTTAGGAGAGTTATGTGTCTCGTGATTAGTGTTGTGTTGTGTTGGTTGAGTGCGTTTCTGCCTTGGAGGTTTCTGTTGTTTGGGTAGATTTTTACTGATAGCCTCCGTGAAGGTGGGTGTGTGGTTTGTGTTTTGTATTAGGGACTTTGGTTGAATGGAATGCTGTTTAGGAGAGTTATGTGTCTCGTGATTAGTGTTGTGTTGGGGTGGTTGAGTGCGTTTCTGCCTTGGAGGTCTCTGCTGTTTGGGAAGATTTCTATTGAGAGCCTCTGTGAAGGTGGGTGTGTGGTTTGTGTTTTTATGTGAAGGCAGTGCCGGTGTGTGATCTAGAAGGCTATGTGTTCCATGTGGTGTGGTGCAAGTGTTGACCTCCTCTTGACCAGCTAATCCAGTCTTGGCTGGAAAGTGTGTGTGGCTTCCAATTTGGATATACAAGTGCATTTCTCGCAAGTCTGAGTGTTAAGAGGTAAGAGGAGAGAGTTGTCAGTGTACATGAGGCAGTTGCTACATTGCCTCAGGATGCCCAAGTTCACCAGTTTAATAGGAGAATGCACAGGGAACTGACCTTTAGACATGCCTGGAGGGCTGGGCATTAATAATAAGTACTGGATCTCATTCTTGCTCCTGACAGGTTGTGAAGAAGGAAAGTATGGTTGATAAGATCAAAAGTCTTGCTGAGGTCTATGAAGAGCACTCCTGTGAGGCTGCCTTTTTCAATGTTCTGTAAGATTGTATTATGAGGGCTGTCACTGTGCTGTGGACATGCTGTTTAATGGAAAGAAGATGGTACTGTTGGATGTATTTATGATTTGAATGTAGATCATTTTTCTCTTAGACCTTTGGAAAGGGTAGGCAGGATATGTATTGGATAAAAGTCAAAGGTGTTTCAGAATTTAGCTGTGTTGAAGTGATTTAGCTTGTGCGACTTTCCACATTTATGGCTTAATATTTTTTGTACTGAACGAAGTGCTGTATTCTGCTCCAAAACTGAGAAAAAGACAAACTTGTTAAGTGCAACTCTAACAAGAGACCTGAAATTATCTGTGTTTAGAAAGCTGTTTAACAATTGTTAAGCAGCTTTGTATACACTGTTAATGTCGGGTCTTGCACTAGCCAGTAAGTACTGACAGTGATGGCTGAAAAAGAACAGCAACAGAACTGCCTGTCAACTGCCCCTATGTTAAGGTGTTTGGTTTTCTGGTAAATTGCTCAGAAATACTCAACATTGCCAGAGACAGCATTTCACAATTTTCACTGCTCAGTTATGCATGCTGATGTAAAACTTGTCATTCTACTGTTTGCTCTTTAGCTTCACAAATATTACCTAAACCAGAGATCTTTACTCCTAAACCTACGGATGCCTGCCCCTGCTTATTCCCTCTTCAACTGTGATAGCCAGACAAAGATTATTCCTGGGACCATGAACTGTCAGTTTCTCTCCTTTTCTTCTACCAGCCTGGTTGACATGAGTCTACTTCTACTCCTAAATCATTCCTGTTCCATTTGTGAGAGGTGCACCTACATTATGAATCTGGAATCACAGCTCTCTCACACAACAGACAGATATACAGAGCAGGTTGTCAGCCCACCTACCACAACTCCTACTCATGACACACAGTATACACATAGACCAACATATGTGGAAGTACTCACTAAAAATCTACCTAAACACCAGAGACCTCCAAAGCACATACATCACATACATACTAAACCAACCATAACACCCAAAACACACAGTACACATAATGACACAAACACAAGTGTGTCACCATCAAAGCCCGTAAGGCGACGCACATCCATTCCAAATATCCTAGTCATAAGAGACTCTATAGTGAGACACACAGACATCCTCCTCACCAGGCTGAACAAGGAGAAAATCATGGTCAGCTGTCTTTCTGCTGCCAGGATTCATCAGATCATACATGCACTCAGGTCTCTCAACAACAAGTACCATTATGATTCAGTCATAGTACATGTTGGTGTGAACGACTTGAGATGTACCTCCCTGGACTACATGAAGAGAGATATGATTGAGCTATCTGATTACGTGTCACAGCAGGTATGTCCATAGCCATGAGTAACATATTACCCTCTCCTAGGATGATACCACAATATAAACAGAAAATAACTGACTTCAATAATCGGCTTAGTTTCTGGTGTCATTCTAAGGGGATCCAGTTTCTGTCAGCCTGGTATGAAAAGGTTGATGGACCTCGATGCTTTTCCAGAGATCATCTTCATCTGTCACCCCTGGGACTTTGGCTACTGGAAAAGGTTCTTGCCACCCATTAGTGCCTTTTTAAGCAATGTCATAAGGACAGAATTCTCAATGTTAAAATTTCATCAAAATACAACCTCAAGGTTATACTGCTAAATGCTTGGAGTCTTAGCATGAAACTGCATTCACTGGAAGCAGTCCTCACTTTGGAAGACACTGACATCTGTGCAATCACAGAGACCTGGTTCAAGGCAGTGGAGACCACCCTAGCCATACCAAGTTACACCTCCTACCACATGTTCAGACCACAAACGGAAGGCAAGAAAACTAAAGGAGGTTGTGTATTAATATTCATTAAAGATAAATACACTTCCAGATTGGTTAAAGAGTATGATTCCCTGGAGACACTTCAGGTGCAACTAACTGTGGGTAGGACAACTATTTCAGTCATTTCCAGCTACAGGACCCCCTCCATGAATCAAAACACCCACTATGACTACTTACATCTACTGAAATCCATCAAGATACATCCAGACACCATGGTTTTGGGTGATTTTAATAACCCATCCATGACTGTGTAAATTACTTGTGCTCAAACTCACTTGCCCTAAGGTTCCTCAAGTCCATTAACTTCAATGTCCAGGACCAGGTGGTGGACACCCCAAATAGGGGTGCCAATATCTTGGATCTGGTGCTTACCAATATGGGGGATTGCTGTAGCACCCCCCACTGTGAGGTCTTCCCTTGTCAAATCTGACCACAAATCAGTCTCTTTGGAGGTAACTACCACATTGCCCCCCGCCAAGCAGCAACTAAACTAAAAAACTTCTCCAAAGCAGATTATATCCTTCCAAGGGATGGTATAAATAGCTTCACTGTTGCTCCCCCTCAGATGTAGCTGGCAACTATGCTGAGTCCTACACCAATGCTTTTTACAAATACCTGTATAATCGCATTAATGTGGCCGTACTTGATAGGACCAAAACAAGCTCTTCAAGAAAGAGCAAGCCTGCCTGGCAGACAACTGTCATTAACAGGCTTTACAATAAGAGATAGAAATTGTTGTCTAAAGTTAAAGGGAGCATGCCCTAAACTGGAAACACTCCCTCCTCAGCTTAAACAAGCAAATAAGACTTCTTGTGAAGTCCTACAAAGCAAACTATGAATCTAAATTAACATCCTCAACTAAGAACAACCATAAGGTGTTCTTTAGTTACATCCGTAGCCTAAAAGGTAAGACCCAGATTTGCACAATCTGGTAGTTATTGATACCACATACACTAAGCCTGTGGACATATCAAACCTGTTAGCCAACAGGTTCTGTGAAAACTTCACTCCTTTATCCCCATCGCACATACCCCATGACATTCCTTCCACCTGTCCCCCACCTTGTATCTCTAGAGAGCAGGTCATAAATGCTCTCTCTAAGGCCAAAAACACGGCTTCTGTGGGACCTAATAACATCCCAGGCTGCATCCTACAGGGGATCCAACAAGAATTAGCAACACCATTGTATACTCTTTTCAGTCACAGTCTAAGCACCAACTTCATTCCAGCTTAATGGATAACAGTCACGGTTATCTTCCTGCACAAGGTTGGTGCTTCCACTGACTCCAGCCCTATTAGCCTGACTAGCCTTATCTGCAAGGCCATGGAGTGAATCATCATGAACTTTATAAAAAATATATAGGTAATCTCCAAACATTTACTTAGTTTGGATTTGTCAAAGGGAGATCATGCCTGTTAAACCTGGTGGACTTCTTCAAGACTGTCACCAGAGCCCTGGACAAGGAGAAAACTGTGCATACAGCCTACCTGGACTTAGCCAAGGCTTTTGACACTATTGCCCACTCAGGCATTACTGATAAACTCACCAGCTAGGTGTCAACCCTTATATCATTTAGGTGGTTCACAAACTGGCTCACTGATAGAACCCATGCAGTCAAAATAGGGGAATCCATCTCCAACAACAGACCCATAACCAGTGGTGTTCCACAGAGATCAGTCCTGAGACCTCTATTGTTTGGAATCTGCAAGCAAAAACTAAAGGTTTGTGGCTGACAAAATTTGTTGATGACTGCAAACTGGGAGCAGTCATAGTATCCTCAAACAATGTCAGCATGCTACCAGAGGGTCTTAAGTAAACAGATGATTGGTGCTAAAATCATGGCCTTAAACTCAATGCAAAAAAATTGTATTATTATCCCTTTCAGTAAGAGAGATGTTCCAGTTAACTACCATGTCAAAAGAAACACCTTAAGCACACACTCAGTGGTGATAGACCTGGCTACACAGGGCTGACACCAGCCTTACCTTTGATCACCATAGCTCCACAGTAGTAAGAAGGGCATTCTATATTTCTCATCTCATACATAAGGGCATTGCCTCCAGAAAAAAAGAAGGTATAACCTCCCTGTACTCTTCCCTCATCAGGCCAATAACTGAGTACAATGCCCTTTTGGTATGTACCTTTCCAGGCACCTGCAGAAAATGGAGAGACCACAAAGTTTCTCACAAGGAGAATTCAAGGTATTCAGCATCTATCCTATGTGGATTGGCTGAAATCACTGTCACTTTACTCTGTTTCATACAGACTGCTCACAGGTGATTTCTGCCTTGCATATAAGGCATTCTCTAACTCTGCTTTATTGGAAATGCTGCATATCTGTAAGTCCAATGGCTTACAGGTTACTTGCTCTAAAGACCTTAACCTGGTATGTGAAATTAACATAACCTGCTGGAGGGACATGTTTGTCTCCCAGAGGTTATCACACCTGTGGAACAGACTCCTAATACTTGTCAAGCAGAGCACCTCTTTGGCCCCCTTCAAATGGAACCTGGGCAATTGGATGAGTAACCGTAAATTCACCCCAGGGTTTCCACCTTTGTCTCTGTTGGACAGGGTTGTGAAGATAGGTGAAGGCTGCCAGCCTAGCCAGAAAGAATTTTGGAGATAATTATGTTATTTGTAAATATTAATATAAGCCACAGGCTTGTTCTCGTAAATGGGAAAAACATGGTGTTAAATGTGGAACTGCAAAAATGTAACAACAGTGCACTCTGCAACAAAGCTGATAAGTCAATTCTTTGATGTCAAAACTCGGAGCCAATATGTCTGGATGAAGGAATTCTGCCTATTGTTTTGAGGCCAGAGTTAATGGCTGGAATTTGCATGTATACTTTCTTTTATTTTTCTCTTTCCTGACCAGCTGCAAGATCAAAGGGGGCTATTAACCTCTGAGTTTCTGTTAGCCTGGGAACCAGAAAGAAATGATATAATCTGAAATGAATCAGTGGCACTGTGTTATCAATTTGACAGAAAGAATGAGAGCATTAGAGCATTTTGTCTTGAGAACATAAAACTCACCAGCACTCTGCCCGTGTAAGTTTATTTTAGAACTGAGTTTCTCTTAGAAATAGCTAGGAAATAAAAAGATTAGACTAAGTGTTTTTCTGTGTTGATGTCGGAACTATTCTACTGTATTATTTTAAGCATTTTCCTGTGATATCTGAACAATTGACTAGCACTATGTATATTGTCTTGTGTTTTTATTATTTACTAAATATTTGTAAACCTTTCAACTGCGGCTGTTTTGTGTAGAGATAATTTAAGCTCTTAAGAGTATTTGCATGTCTTTGGTAAAACTGTACAAAGCCACTCCAATAGCGTTATCCCTGGGCTACACTACCTATTTGGATAATAATATTGCACAGTAATAATTGGACACCCTTTAGCCTTTTTAGTAGCTGATAGGAGTAGGTGGTGGCAGGCTGGTACTACCTCATAATCTGGGCAGAAGGGGGCATAGGTGGAGAACCTGTGCCAGCCTTCCCCAGGAGTGTCTGTGTGTTTGTATATAACTCATATCTCAAAGTGCTTGTGTCTGTATGTATGCATGTGTGTGTGTGTGTGTGTGTGTGTGTGTGTGTGTGTGTGTGTGTGTGTGTGCACATGTGTCAGCTACTTGAGCAGGGACATGAAGGACTGGTAGGACAGAGAGGGTGCTGGAGGGTTTGGCTTGCCTACTCGTCTGGAATCTTAATCCTACTGCTGTGCCAGTGGGGAGTCTTATTGGGGATCTGGAGAGAAAGAGAGAAGCCATCCCCAGACTGACTGTGATCTCTGCGTGCTCTTAAGGGAAATTGTACTTTACTGTGTGTGTATTTGTTATCCTTTCCCTATATGGACGCCCCTCACTGGTGTTAGCAGTGAGGATCGAGGCTCCTTGATTGCTGGGCCAGTGCACGGGCATCACAAGGGCAATAGATGCTGATTGTGGAAACAAGGACAGAACTTGGCTAGGCTTGTAAGGGCCCTAGGCCCATTATTTACTTATTTATTTACTGGCATTTGTTTACCAGGAAAGTCCACTTGGACAAAATAAGCCCATTTTCAGTGGAGGCCCGGGGAGAAAAGCTCCAAGGTAACAATAAGACTACATAAAGTTTCAAGATGTTTCAATAAAAAATTCAAAAAAAGATTGAGAGAATTACAAAAAAAGACAATTAGTAGAAAATGTACTTAAAGATATTACAGAAAAATAGATAAAGCAGATATAGCATTACACTAACAGGAAAGGTAAACATGTTCATAATACAGACAATAATAACATGACACAATACTAGACAAAACAAAATAGTTCAGTATTATACAGTTATGCGCACCAAGGAATGCATGTAAATCCAGGTATTACATAGAATAATAAAGCACATGTAGAGAGAAAAAGGCATAAGAGAAATACTTTGTAATATTTAGGGGAGAAGGAGGGAGGAAAGAAAAGGGGGAAAGAGGAAAATGAGAGATTAGCGTGGGGAAAAGTAAGTAGGATGTACTGTAAAAAAAAGAAAACGATAGGAGACAAGGAAGAAGAATGAGGTAGAGGGAATATGGATCGATGGAGGGAGAGAAGGGTGAAAGTGGTTAGGGGGTTAAGAGAAAGCAGGAGGGGGAATTAAGCAGTTAAAAGTTTATTAGGTATTGTCAAGAAAACAATAGTTGGAGGAGGAACTGGATAAAAACAGATTTAGCTTAGTAACTTCCTATGATCCTATGATCCTAATGTCTAGAGGCTGAGGCTGCCTGGAAGAAATTTTATGCAAATACCAAGGACAATAAAACACGTGTGCTGAAGAATATTTCCAGCACCAACATGATGTGAACTTCTTTGGAAAATTAAAAAAAAATACAGTCTGTTGCAGAGAAAGCTTTGGCTGTATAATCTGAGTATCTATCAGAAATTAAAGAGCATGGCAATTAAGCTTTCTCATCTTGGAAAACTACTTTACAGAGATAACGCCATCCTGAAACACAGAAGCTTCTACTGAAACAGAAATCAAGTAACTGCCAGCGTGCATCTTCGTACTTCAGCTGTAGCAACAATATCAAATTTAGTATAAAAGTGATTTCAGAAAAGAACAAAACCTTACAAAAATTCAACCTCAATAAAAACAAAGCCTAACATCTACTTGGTGATGTCACTGCAACATATTACCACATACATTTTTTTTTAAAACAACATTTTATTAATTTTAAATATGCCACATATTTGTGTGATGACCATAACCACATGCCTTACTCAGTTTCCTGCTTTAGTCCACATAACTACAAAAAATTGTGATACATTCTGTTCCTACCTGCTATACATAATTATATACTCATAACTTCCTTATAGGTATAATACTAACAGCACTAGATCCTCATCTTCCTCATCTTCTACGTACTTTTATCATACTACTACCAAAGTTTTAATGCTTTAGTGAGTAACTCGAGAGCAAGTTGTGGCTCAGGATGGAGTGTGGACTTCATCTTCTATTCAGAAGTCCCTAACTTTTCGTCTTACATAACTGCAAATCTTTGTAATAAGTCACGTTGAGTCAGTATTCATTTAAAGAAACTTTATTCAGATTAGCTCTTTCATCTTACAGCTTTCATCAGATAAACAAAAACATATGCTTCAGATGGGTCCACTTTTTTTGATTGAAATGCCACTATTTCAAACAAAAAAAAGTACGACCTTACTTTCACGAAAGTGCACTTTAATAAAAGGGCACTTTTGTGAATTCTGGTTCAGTGAACTGACAGTTAAAGTAAAAAAAAAATAATTTAAACTCTGTGTTGCAGGGGTGCAAGCCACCCCCCCTGCACCCCCATGTGGGGGGCTGCACCCCCACATCACTGCTACATTAAATATACTAACTCGGAGATCGCACTACAGTGGGGAAACAGGTAAATTCCCTTATCCCCAGTGTAGTGCTCTGTTTATTTAGATTGCTGGTTCGCAGAACTGGAATTCGCGAAACTGCACTTTCGTTAAAGTGCACTTTCGCAAACGTAAGGTAGTACTATTTTTGTTCGAAATAATGGTATTTCGATCAAAAAAAAAAGTAGACCCACTTCAGATAAATACATTTTTCTCTGTCCTTTCAATTACTTGATATTTTCTCTGTTAGAAATATAACGTAAATATTTTCCATGTTCTTTTACTTTTTTTTTCTTCATGCTAATTTGTAAACCATTTCCAAGTCATTATAAAACTATATTGTGTTTAAAGCTGTCATATATTTGTATATGCATCTGTTATTAAAGAATTGTAAATGCTACTACAGTCTTTCAGAAGTACAAATAACTCTGTCAATCCCTGTCCATATTAGGTTGTACTTTTTTTGTTTTCATATTTGGATCTTACCTCCCATAGACTTCACTGAAAATGGGCTCTGCCCAGTTGGACAATCTCAGTGGACAAATAAAGTAGATAGTTAAATAACACTGCAAATATCTAAAGTTCTTATAACCCCATGTTCTTATGATTTACATAGTTATACACTATATAGTACTGTCATGTTCTGAAGCATTAAAAGTAAATTTTGCATCTGGGTAAGCAAAGTATTATCAGGCAAAGTGGATGTCACATCAAGTATATGCAAGCAGTAAGATGTGTGTGTGTGTGTGTGTGTGTGTGTGTGTGTGTGGTGTTAGTGTGTGCGCGTGTGCATATGCGTGTGTGTGTGTGTGTGTGTGTGTGTGTGTGTGTGTGTGTGTGTGTGTGTGTGTGTGTGTGTGTGTGTCCCTCTTACTTGGACATCTTTGCAATGAATAATCTTTATGCCATTATACAGATGTAACAAGCTATATCTACTGAGTTTGAATTTACCATCAACTAAAACACTTTCTTTTTAATGAAGCCACATTCAGCTGCAACAAAGGCATAACTTGCCTTTTGCATATAACCTGACCAAAATTATCCAACTGAGTAGCTTGTAAACTCTATCATTCTAATTTCTTTATAGCTGACAGAATGTTCTACAAGCCTGTTTTCATTGCTGTCATGAACAACTATAAATGCATTCTCTTTCTGTTAGTAGCAGTGATACCTTAAATTTTTATCATGCATTAGTGAAAGTAATTCTTAAAAGAGATTTGATAAGCAATTCACAAAGAAACAATGGTAGGATATATGTATGTCTCCCAAATATACAAGAAAATCTGGAAGATAGGATTTTTGCACGGAAATGTTCACATAGATATTTTCATACCCTAAGTAGACTCGAGAAAATTTTTCCTCAGGTAGACAGCAAATGTTGGAGGTATCATGGGGAAGAAAGACGTACTTGGGAATATATTTTCTGGGAGTGCAGTGGGTTGGTGGACATTAAGGATTCCCTGTGGGATGCACTGTCAGAGATGCTGGGTGGGTGGATTGGTGTGATGAGGGAGATGATTCTTCTGAGATATGATATAGAATCAGAATTGCCTAGACATGTTAAGGCCTTGCTGTGTCTAATTATGGTGGCTGCCAAAAAAACAGTTACTAGAAAATGGATCAAAATGTAAACCAACTATATTAGAAGTAGTGAATATAGTGACACAGATAAAACAACTGGTGATGAGATCTTTAGAAAAAAGGGTAGGAGCAAACTGCATAGAAAAAATGGGAAAAGTGGGAAGAATACATATACATGAGGAATGAGGTTTAAAAGAAGGCAGGACTTAAATAAGTTATGTAATATTTGAAAAAGATTGGGTAGATTATAAGAGATGTATAATGTTTGCAACTGGGAGTGGGTCAGTATGGTTTGTGATTTAAAATGCTTGCAACTAATATTGTGTTAGTGTGGTTTGTTTTCATTTATTTAAATATATGATTGCTTATGTTGTAAGTGATGGTTTAATAAAGATGTTTCTTGTTTAAAAAGGGGGGGCAGGAATTTAATAATTTATGTAATATTTAGGTTTTATGATATATAACACTATATGTGAAGTATAATGTTTGTTAATGTTAATTTATTAGTACAGTTTGATTACTTTTGTATAAATGTAAATTTGCCTATGTCACAAGTGCTAAATCAATAAAGGTGTTTAAAAAAAAACAGAACTGCATCAGTTGTGAATAATAATTATATGTGAAACTGCAGATTTTTTACTGCTGCCACTAGGCAGTTGAATTAATTCCCAATAAAATAAACAAATACAAACTCTGTAACTCCTTTAAAATTCACTCCCCTCTCTTCTACTTTGCAATCCGTTTTACAGTAATTTGGAATTACTTTACGCTAAAGCAGCTTGCTCTACATCCTGTCTATTTCTCCTTAGGGTAAGATGATGCACTAACCACTTTAATTTTTAACACTGAACCTCTGTTTGGTACAGCCTCATAATCACTCTTGCATATATGCCTCCCATCTTGTTTGTTGTCCCTATTTTTCTCATGTTGCTTATCTTTCTTATCTATGCCCAGATCATTCAGTCCACAATCCTCCTATCTCCCTTTTTCTTCCAAATGCTACAGCATAACCTGACAGCTTTCAAACCAAAATAAGATATATAAATACTTCTTAAGCTCTTTCTAACAGTAATTACAGTCTGTTACTTTGATGTTGACTCTCCTAAAATATCCACTTATTTACTCTCACAATTTCAATTCAGCTGTCTGACTACTACAACTGTCAGCTTCTAGCACAATGGTAAATATTTCATCTCCCAGGCCCCTGCTTCCATTTATCAAGGATATTGGAACTTGTTAGGAGATTTGGGATGCATGGCTAGGCTTAAAAAGGCCCTTGTCGTCATTAGCCTAGTAAACACCTATGAACCTATGAACAAGAAATTTGGACAAAGCCAAAAATAATGGGGGACAAAGCCCTCAAAATCGGGGAACATTTTAAATATTGCATTTATAAAGTTGCTAGAATAAAAAGGTCTTGTGTTACCATCCATTTTCTTTTTTTTTTTAAATACTTTTATTCATTTCCAAAAACAAGAAAACATGAATGCAGGTTATTTATGACAATGAAGTATTTACAAATTATTTAAAAAGGTAGGCTAAAACCTCTAAACAGATATCAAACATTAAAACCAAAATAAAGTATTTACAAGGGTGTCTATTGTTGACATATAATTGACTTTCTATACAATTGTTTCCTGATTATAATCTGCTGCAGTCATTATTCTCCAGTATTTCAGTTACTTTTTGTCATGCTACGTATAATGATGTAGTTATTTCAGTTCTTCCTTTAATAGTGTTCATTTCCAATTGCGATACTGCTGACACCATATTCATGAATTGCTTAAAAGTTGTAGAAGCTTTGGATTTCCAGTTTGATGTAATGTTCTTCCTTGCAATAGCTAGGAGAGTCCATAAGATTACATATTTTGTTCTTGGCACACAGTCAGGTACAGGTGCATTAAACAAAATAATAGATTTGGAAATCTGGAATTTATCATTGAATACCATTTGCAGAAAATAATTTATTTTATCCCAATATGGTTTAATCAAATGGCATTCGTAGAACATATGTTGCCAGTCTGCTTTTATTGATAAATCACATCTCCAGCAGCCAATACTTTTCTTAAACATAAGTTCCATTTTATGAGGGGTTACATAAGATCTGTGTATGAATTGCCATGTAAAAAGTCTCCAATGTAATGAAAGTGATGTCTGCTTTGGAGAGAGAAGAATTAGTTTTTTATCTCTGTCATTTGGCACATGTCCATTAACTGATCTATAATAATTCCATATTTTGTCATTATTATGCAGTTTTATTTTTTTGTTTGTTTTATAAATAGATGATAAGTATCCCTTTCCAGTAATGGGTTGATTCGTTAGTAATATTATATGTTCTATAAGGTTAGGAACATTTTGTCTTATTGATGGTTGCATTGTTTCTTGTTTGTTTTATATATACTGTCTTAATTCTTGTACATGTAACCACGAACTATCTTCCATATTTAATTTCTGTTTAATCTGGTCTATTGTCAGAGGTTTTCCAGAGTTTAGCAATTGATGCCAATATATTAATCCCTTTTCTTTAAGCATGTTGACTACTTCCATATTAAATGTTATTATATTACCTTGTGTGTACGCTACTGGATATAAAAGAAATGACCATGCTTTAATATCAGGATTGCTATTAATAAGATTTTGGAAAATTTTTATTGTATAAGTAATGTATTTGGAACTTATATTTTTATTGTATAAGTAATGTATTTGGAACTTATATTTTTATTCTTATGTATCATCATATATTCCTTCATCAGCCATAGAAAATTGTTTGGTATGAAATCTGTATACTTATTTGCTACTACAAATCCTGATTTTAACCAGATTCTCTCATGAACTAGCTTCCATTTTGATGTATATTTTGTATTTAGCCATAATGATATTGTTTTAATAATGGATGAATGCAAATATATTTCTATGTCTGGTAAACCTATGCCACCTATATCCCAATCATCTAGATGATACTTCATAGCTATCCTTGGTTTTTTTGGATACCATGGGAATCTTACCATTAAATCATTTAATTGTTTTAGGTGCGATTTAGCTGGTGACAAAGAACAAGCTTGTATGACATAAAGAATTTTTTGAAATATGATCATTTTAATTATATAAAGCCTTTCTTCCATTGAAAAGAAGAATTTATTCCATCTTTGTATTAGATTTTTAATATTATTTAAGGTCTCTTTATAATTTGTTTCAATTGTAGTATCTAGGTTGTTAGTTATTATAATTCCCAAGTATTTAATTATATTATTGGTAGAGATATATTTATGGTATTTTTTATTTAGATCTTTTTTATTAGTATTTATAAGCAATACATTTGTTTTGTTCTCATTAAATTTAAGACTTGAAAAGTTTTGAAAGTTTTGAATTGAGTCCCATAATGCTTTTAAACTGCTATTATTATTTTTTAAGGTAATTAAAATATCATCAGCAAAAAGTTGAATTTTAAGCTCTAGGCTGTTGTCTAGTTGTATTCCTTCAATATTTTTATTCATACGTATATTATTTGCTAAGGGTTCAATGACTAGCACCAACAATAATGGAGAAAGAGGGCAGCCTTGTTTTGTGCCCTTAGTTATTTTAATAGATTTAGACAGACAAGATCCCAGTTTTATATAAGCCAATGATTTTTCATATAATGATTTTATTAACAAAGTGAAGTTGTTTGAGAAGCCATATTCTTCTAAAACTAACCACAGATAATCCTAGTTCACTGAATCAAATGCGCTATTTATGTCTAAGCTAATAACATGCATTTTGTTTTTTGTGACATTTATATAATCAATTAAGGAAATCATTCTTTTAATGTTGTCATAAGTGTTCCTATCTTTTATAAAACCTGTTTGATCCTCCTCTATCAAAAGTGGTAGTAATTGTTTTATTCGAGCAGCATGTATTGCCATAAAAATTTTATAATCTATATTAAGAAGTGAAATGGGTCTGTATGATGAACTTTCACTGGGATCTTTATTTTGTTTCAGAATTGGTGATATTAATGTGTACTTCCGAGAAGGAGGAATGTCTTTACCATTTTTAACTGATGTAAAGACATTCAATAACAACAGCAAAGCCTCATTTGATAGTAATTTAAACATTTCTGGGGTGATATAATCTATACCTGGAGCTTTGTTTAATTTTAGCTTATTTACTTCAGCTTTAAGTTCTGTCATTGTTATTTGTTTATCTATTAGTTGTACCTGCTCCTCTAATAACCTAACTTTAGCATTGTTTTTGAGAAAAGCTTTCAATACTGAATGTGTTTCTGTTTTCTCATTTTGATTATTAAGTTTATGAAAAAATAGCCTAAAAGCTTCTAGCATTCCTTCTAAATCAGATACTTTCTTTTTGGTTTCTATATTATGTATTTCCTTGATTTTATTTGTTTTAATAATCTTTTTAGTCCTATTTGCTATTCTTCGCTGTTTTTTAGGGTTCATTGAATAGTAACATAGTTTAATTTTTTCTAAGTTGATCATTGTTTTGTGGTGTAGCGTCTCTGAGTATTTTTTATTAGTATCTTCTAGTTCTTTTATTAAGTTGGTGTTTCCATTTTGAATATCAAGCTTTAAATTATCTACTTTTGACTGTAATTCCATTAATTCCTTATTCCACTGTTTTTGTTTATTTTTATACCATTCCACCGCTCTTCCATATAGGTATGCTTTCAATGCATCCCATATATATATTTCAGATACATCTTTTGTAAGACTGATACCTGGGAATATTTGTGTCTCTTTAATATAAAATTCCTTAAAATCTTTGAGATTTGTTATGTAAGATGGTATTCTTGTTACTGATATCCTTCTCTTGAAACATAAGTCTATCTCAAACGTTATGGTGTTATGGTCCGAAAATGGACATGAAATTGTCTTGACTTTATTTAATTTAGAGGTTAAATCCTTTGTTATGTACACTCTATCTATTCTAGAGTATGTATTATGTCTATGGGAAAAATGTGTAAAGAATAGTGAATCTGAGA
Source organism: Protopterus annectens (assembly GCF_019279795.1). Taxonomy (NCBI): domain Eukaryota; kingdom Metazoa; phylum Chordata; order Ceratodontiformes; family Protopteridae; genus Protopterus; species Protopterus annectens. The sequence continues at coordinate 819,520,385 of NC_056751.1, read as the reverse complement.
TAGCATACTCATTTATGTCAACTATATTAAAAGTTTCAACAAACTCAGATAACAACTTTGTTAAAGGTGATCTCTTACGTGTAGTTTTAGTATTTGTGTCAGTTTCTTTTATAATGCAATTAAAATCTCCAGCTATGATTAAATTGCCTTTGGTATATTGTACAATGTCTTCTAAGTGTTGTTTGGCCACTCTAACACCTAGTCCTGGTATCCAATAAATATTCACTAATGTATATATCATTTCATTGATAGATATTGTCACTAGACAAAACATTCCTGAGTTGTCATGGAACGTATTTATGATTTTAGGCATTAAAGTAGTGTTTTTCCACAAAATTGCTACTCCCCTTCACTTCTGATTATAGTTGGAACTTACTAGTATTGTATAATTTTTATTGTTTATTTTATTTATGTCTTCCTGTGTAAGGTGTGTTTCCTGTAAAAATACTAGTTGCACTTCACATAGCTTTAAATATTTATAAAGACTTCCCCTTTTGCAGCTATTATTTAAACCATTTACATTAAGAGATATACATTTTGCAATTGGATTTATATTAGCTTTGCTTTTATCCATATTCATATACTCGTAACAATGTGTAGATGTGTGTACATGAAGAGAATGACTTGTTCTTTCTTCTTCCAACAGTATTACAATAGATTATAGACACCCAATAAAAGTAAATTACAAGATCATAACTGAGAACAATATAAGATAAACAACCACCAAACCCTCCATGAGAAAAACATCTCATCCTTGAATGATCTAATCATTCAAGCGATCTCTCTAAGTCTGCATTTCAGCATCCTCCCCCGGCCCCGCCATATGGTAGTTTTATAATGAAAAGTATCTTATATATCTTTTAAGTATATATGTATCTGTCTTTACAGATTACTTAAATACAGTCTTTATCTATTTTTAATATTTTATAAAACATTAAGGCAACACAACTATACATAGATTTAATACTTAACTATTTCATTTTGTTTAAATTGTAAAGGAAAATCTTTTATTTTAATATATCTTTTGTGTAGCAATAATGGTTATGCATCTTAAAAATAATATGCTTGCTGTCTATCTCCCTTATAGTGTGAGTGGCATTCATAGGTATCAAATCTATTGTAATGGTCTACCTATATATATATATATATATATATATATATATATATATATATATATATACACGCATACATACATACACACATATATGCATACATACATAAAAAAAATGTTAAGCATTATATGCATCAGTTAACCATGCCACAAGTTGATTAAATTAGAAAGTATCCGTAACAATGAATATAACGTTACATTTGTATTGTCATTTATCAGTAATCTTATAGTTTTCTTTTAATTCAAAAAGTCATATTTTAGTGGTATGAATGCTACTAATTTGTTTTTGGCATGGGTATTATATAGTTTAAGACTATATTTCTTAGCAATTCCTATATATTTATTAGTGCCGCTGGCATATTTCATCGCTAGTGTACCACATATGTCATATGTCAAATAGCAACTCATACTCCTTATGATATTACAGGATTTATCTGCAGCGTTATAACTGTAAGGTTGGAAAATATGAAAAGCAAAGTAGGCTTTAAATATGCCATAACACAATTGTTTGGTACTTATTACTGTCAACTCTTCTACATACACAGGAAAAGATAACCTTATATGACCATCAACCATTTTCCTTCATTTTTCCCTTCATCCTTCTATTCTCCATTTTTAATAAATATTTGTTTCTACTGTGGCTTCTTTGAATTTAGTGAGGGTACTCCATATCATATTATAGATAATATACAACGTTCAAGCAGAGAACATGCCCAATATAGAGACATATTCTCAACTCAAGTGGTCCACACCATGCATTTATAACACTGCAGTCAGAAATATACTAATGAATATGCAATAACTAGCAGGTTTGCAGCATGTGTGTGTCTCTAACAAGTACATACCTATAGGATATTAAAAAGAATAGATAGCACGCTCTTGTTTCATAATTAACAAATGCACACAGCCTGGTATTTACTTTCATAGACAGAAATTAGATCTGTTACTTATATGCATATCAAGTACCAACAGCAATATGTTAGTAAATGCCTATGCTATTCAAATCATATTTTAATGCTGATTGATATGAGATGTAGCTGACAATGGCTTTAGCGTTTGTGATGTTATATAATATATATTTAGTATTATAAGTAATAGTATGTTGCATGTCTATTTGCAATCTAAGGTTCAAGGCTGATTAATTTAGACATACAAGACAATCTCTTTAGCCTTGGTTATATAATGGGAGTTACTGTGTCTCTACACAACCATTCATTTTCAGTGAGGATGTTCAATATTAATATAACTTGCCTTTAATAAAAGCATACTTATAATTCAGCAGTTCTTTCTTATATATATATATATATATATATATATATATATATATATATATATATATATATATATAAAACAATATCATAAGCAAGTCTGAGATTATTTCTTGCTCATTACTGCTTAATGATTGTGCTACTTGAACAATTTAATATTTACAGAGTATCTTGATAATTAAACAGCAACTCCTTTTTACCCTTAAAATGCCTAATAACACATAGCTACATTCATGAACCTTAATTGACTTACTATCCTTAAAGTTGAGTACACTAGCTGCAGTGTGTTTACAAATATGTTATATAGTTCCAGTCAAGGACTTAAATATATTAAATTTTTATAAAATTAAGTTAAATTATAGTAATATACGTGGGTGATCTTATCAGAAAAGATTATAGTAAAGTCTGTATGTGTTAACTATTCATACAGTTTCTTCCAAGTGATATACTTCTTTTTAAGCTTTGTGTGCTGTTTATGTGTACAATTCAAAATGAATAACAAATATTACAATATAATAAAATGTCATGTATGTGTTGATACCTTCTAAATTCATTAGGTACTTCAGTATACTTTTAATATTTGTTAAAACTGTAAAAGCACTTTGCCATCTCATAAATAGGGTGCTGGTTACTTTAAGTAGCTTAGGAGCTGACACCACACCCATACTGTCTTGTTTTAGTGCTGACATCACTCATGACTGTTTACTTTCATTTTGTGCTGTTAGAAGGTTTAACACACTGTAATGGATTCTAACTGAATAACCTTCATTCAGGGGTGGTAAAATAAGAGTGCCCAGCTCGTGCCCATGGCGGGAAGTCAAAAACAAAGTAAGTGAAGTTTTTGGGCTTTTTTAAACTGAACACCAGCTCATTAAACTTCTATTAGTTTTCTTAACATTAAGGGCAGATATACAAGCCAAACAGTTGTTTGTTAGTCAAAAAGGCACTTTTAGCATCAAAGAATAGATAATTACTTTTCAGGGCACTTTTTGACAGTTATTACTATCAGTTTTTATATATTATTATGTGTATTAAATACATCAGTTTAGATATTTCATGCAGCTTAGTGTAAATAATATAAAAAGGAATCATGCTCATTTAAACACACCACATTAATATGTCAGTGTAAATACATCATATTCTACACTAGCAGTAAAAGGCAGGTTATTTATAAATGAACTATCTAAACATCATTTAGAGTTAGAAAAATCATGACTGTAAGTATTTACACTGTAATAGAGAAAGATATGTTACCTTGCTTTCTTTAAGGTTGTTTCCTTTAGTTATAAAATGTCCTGCTTATCTTGTATTTATATTGTTTCAAAGACTGACACGTGTAAAGCATGAATGCTTTCAAAGAACTTTTTTGCCTTACAGAGCAAATAGAAGACAATAATGTTTGTGTTTTTCATATGTCTTTTATCGTTTCTTCTTCTTCTTGTCAGCAGTGCTCCATTCGTTTTTTTCTAAGTGATGCTTAACCCCAAATTGGGAGAAATCCATTTATTCCACATTATCCAAGGTTTTATTAGCTGAAAGATAAGAAGCTGTTGCTTGCAGAGTGTCAAAAGTTTTAGGACCTTCAGTAAAAAATATTTTTATTCTTGCAGGGAACAGCAAGTGGACTTTAAGTTGTCTTTTTTTTCAATTCCTTTATCAGAGGGAGACATTATTTTCTTGCAGTTATAACTCCAGCAGAATAATCATTATCAAATCTGATTATGTTGTCTTTGTATTTAACTGGAGAAGTTGACCATGCTGTTTTTAAATAAGTTCCTTGTCCTGTGATGAAAAAAACTTTACTATTATTGATCTCGGGTGATTTTTTGATTTGATGGTTGATGAAGCAGCTCTTAAGGATCTGTGGGCTCTTTCAATTCCATAAGAAAGAGCTTCAGGCAATTTTAAAACTTCTGGTAACCAGGTAGTAAGGAAAGTCACCATGTTATCTCCCTCTGTTTTCTCTGGTAGCCCATAGATGCAAAGGTTATTTCGTCTGGACCTGTTCTCTAGATCCTCTATTTTATTTTGTAATGAAGCATTTTGTTGTGATAAAAAATGTAATTGAAGATCTTGTTCTGAGAGTCTGCCCTCAGTATCATTTAAGGATCTCTCTATGTCAGCTATTTGAGACTTCTGTTGCGTCATTATTTTTTGTAGTTGCTGTATTTGTTTTGTAGATCTCTCCTCAAAAGTGTCCAGTTTGGTATTCATTTTGTCAAATTTCACTGACAAGTCTTGTATAGCATTTAATAAAGACTGTATCTCCTTTTTCATCGTCTGGTCCTGTGTGGTATGCTTAGAAAAGCTCATTTTCAGTAGATTCAGATACCTTCCTTCTTGTTTTTGACAGGAAAAATAATGTTTAAAGCCAATTTTTTTGCACTGTAGACGTCTAGTGATATTAGTAGAAGTAATTCAACAAAATAGGTTTGTCTACAATATCTAGTTTTTAAAAATTCCTGTCAGAAATATCTTTTGAGTGCAGAGCTGAGAAAAGATGCTGCCAACCAGTCTACATCCTAGCCACACCCCTCTACCACCATCCATTTTCTGAAGGATATGAAGTCTGAAACTCAGATGCCTGTCATTATATAGTGAATCCAGTCCTCACTGATTTGCAACTAAAATCCATAAAAACACAACTTTTTTGAGGAACAGACAACAAATATGAGGCAAAAATCTGGAAAATCTGTGAAAATCTGGACGTTTGAGAGGTGTGCTGGCTACGTTTCCTGCATATACATTTTTACTTCTTCCTATATATGCCTCTGTCTCCACAGTCATGGGAAGGACATGCATTTCTATAAATTTGCAGTATTCAGCATACCCTACAGAATAGTAACACTATCTGTGTTTGTCGGGGAGATGTTACTTTGTTTAGCTATTAACATTATCCACACTACCTGCACTTGCCAACTAGATAGCACTGTGAACTTCCATTAGTCACACAGTTGTGATATATAATCATGTAAGTTACTTGGTTATGATCCCGCATGCATCACACACTGCCTGGTGGTTTAAACAATGGTTGTTTTACTATTTATAACCCTTTGTGGCTGTAGGGCAGGTGGATCCTTTACTGCTACATGTATACAATCCATAGCTTCTACTACTTCAAGGAGTTGGACAATATTATAGAAGGCACGTATAATTTTAGATCCTGTGGTGTGGTAGAAAAAGATACGCATCTCCAGAGGTAAAAGCATTGTTTTGAGGAAATTGCTGAGTGTTCTCGTGATGAGGCTTATGAAATAACTAGTGTGTGCCCATTTGGTCTCTGAAAGGTCTGTGAAGCACACCTGAAACTGCAACACATGCCAAGGTCTCCCTAGGTGGGGGAATGCCACACATTCCTTAGAATTTCACCTGTGGCTAACATATTGGCCATGGCCTTTATAATGTCCAGATCAGCTCTAAAGCGATCTATAATCTCTTAATCACTGAAAAGTACAGTTTTGTACCTACCATAAATGTAGATGTTTGAGTGCTAATACAGCTGCAGTCATAACAGATGGGTTCTCCTGCCGTCAGGCGGGTCCTCGGTCAGCTGAATTCCAAAGTCTAGGTCCGGCGTCGGTTGTCGTCGCTTCTTCCCTGACGTCAGTGCGACAGGGGTATAAAAGAACCAGCCAACGCCATTTCTTCAGTTTTTCTTGCCCCAGATGTCAGGTGCCCCCAGAAGGAAGGCAATACATAAGTTTGTGTAATAAAGCAATGTCATATAATCAAAATACAGTAGTGCAAGCAAATACAACAAGAATGAATACCCCAATCAGGATGCATGAGGAGGTGCTAGCCATTAGGCCTGTCCTGAGACGGGAAGGAGGGAGGGAAACCTGGACTGCAGCTGTATTAGCACTCGAACATCTACATTTATGGTAGGTACAAAACTGTACTATGTTCATCGTGCATACAGCTGCAGTCATAACAGATGGGTAGAATTCCAAAGCTAAGGAAGGGGTGGTAGGCACTAGGTGGAACTAGGAGGAGCCAGAATGCCCTGCAAGACTGCAGTGGCAAAGCCCGCTCTAGATTTGGAGTATAATGGAAGGTGGTAGTGCTTGGAGAAGGTATGCACAGAACTCCAAGTGGCTGCTTCCAAAATATCTTTGGTAGGAACTCCTCTGAGAAAGGCTGCAGAGGTAGCCGTGGCCCTTGTGGAGTGAGATCTGATGCCTGTAGGTACAGTTTTGCCATGAAAAGAATAGCAAAAGCGTATGCAGTGGGCTATCCATTTTGAGATTGTCTGTTTGGAAATTGGCTTTCCTTGAGCTCCTATAGCATAGGACACAAAGAGCTGTTCTGATTTTCTGAAAGGCTTTGTTCTGTCCAAATAATAATGCAGTTGTCTGTGGATGTCCAAGGAATGTAGTAATCTCTCCCCTTCGTTTTGAGGATTGGGATAAAAGGTAGGTAAGTGTATAGCCTGATTCAAAGCTACCCTGGATACCACTTTTGGCATAAAGGACGGGTTGGTTCATAAGGAAACTCTGTCCTGATGGAAGATGATAAAAGGCTGCACAGCCATGAGAGCTTGTAGTTCTGATACCCTACGAGCTGAGGTAATAGCCAGAAGGAAAGCTGTTTTCCAGGACAAATATTGCAAATCTGATGAGGAAGCTGGCTCAAAAGGAGGCAAGGTCAGCTTTTCTAGAATGAAATTGAGATCCCAAGTAGGTATTGGTTGTTTCCTTGGGGGTTTTAGATTCTTAGCCCCTCTGAGGAACTGTCTTAAGAGGGAGTGAGAGAATAAGGGTGGATCAGTGTTGTATTCTGCAGAAATGGCTGAGGCATGGATTTTGATGTAGGAGAATGAAAGTCCACTGCTTAGCAGCTCAGCTAGATACTGTAATATTTGAGGTAAATTCATGTTTTCCAGGATCCTGGCCCTTTTTCTCATTCCAGACACAAAACCGTTTCCATTTTGCGGAGTAAGCTTTTCTAGTAGATGGCCTTCTGGCCTCCAAAATGACATCCTGCACCTGCTTGGAGAGTAGGGTCTGTTGTGATGCTAAAGAATCTTCCATGCGGCTAGATTGAGTGTTTTTAGCTGTCTGTGAAGAGTTTTGAAGCTGTGCTGAGTCAGAAGAAGAGGCATTAGAGGCAGGGTCCATGGTGGAGAATGCATCAGGCTCCTCAGGAGTGGGTATCAGTGTTGTCTTGGCCAGTCTGGAGCAATGAGAATCATCTTTGGTCTGTCTGCTCTGGTTTTTAATAGAACTTTGGGCAGCAGAAGAAGAGGTGGGAAGGCATAAACTGTCATTGATGTCCAACTGAAAGAGAGAGCGCCCACTCTCCAGGCCTTTGGATGAAAAATCCTTGAGCAGAATTTTGTCAATTGATGATTTTTGTGGGAGGCAAAGAGATCTATGTCTGGCCTTGCCCATGCTTGAATTATCTCTGTAAAAACTTGAGGATGCAACTTCCATTCATGTGGATCTGTCATATTTCTGCTTAGGTTGTCTGCCAGCGTGTTTTCCTTGCCTGGCAAGTACTGTGCTTGTAGTTCGATTTGTAAGTCCAGAGCCATGTTACAAAGTGACATGGCCAGTCTGCATAGGGGGTATGAATGGGTTCCTCCCTGTTTGTTTATGTACCACATTACTGTGGTGTTGTCCATCCTTATCAATAGTTGACCTGGTTGCAGAAGGTCTTTGAAAGCTATAATAGCATTTATTACTGCTAGCATTTCCTTTTGAGTGATGTGAAGGTGCCTTTCTTTTTGGGACCATTTGACCTGAATGCACCGATCTGTCATGTGCGCCCCCCCCAGGCGTAGTCCGAGGCGTCTGTTGTGTTGACTTGATTTGCTTGAGGCTTGCTGAATGGGAGACCTGTGTTTGTTTGGCATGCTTGAGCCCACCACAGAAATTCCTTTTGAAGACATGGAATTAGTGGTATTATTGTTTCCAAACTGTGGCTGTGTTGAGACCATAGGTTTTTCAGGTACCATTGAAGTTTCTCATATGCAGCTTTGCACATGGGATTAGTAAGATGCAAGATGCCATGAATCCCAGAGCCTGCAGGATTTTCCTTGCAGTCAGCTTGGTGCAATTTGCTAGTGTTCTGAAGTATTGAGTTAGTTGCCCCTGCTTCTCTGGTGTGAGGTAGGCCATCTGGGTGTTTGTGTCCAAGTTGGCACCCAGGAAAATTATTTTCCTTGAGGGTATTAGCCTTGATTTCTTTTTGTTGACTGTGTATCCCAGAGAATTCAACAACATTATTACATAAGCCAGATGTTTCAGAAGAATGTGCTTGCTGTCCACTTGGATCAGGCAGTCATCCAAATAGGGGTATATTTGTATCCCTTGAAGTCTGCAGTAGGCAATTACTGATGCCAGGCATTTTGTGAATACTCTGGGTGCAGTAGATAAGCCAAAGGGCAATGCAGAGAATTGATAATGGGTTGAACCTGCAAGAAATCTGAGGTATCTTCTGCAATTTTGTCTGACTGGGACATGCAGGTATGCCTCCTTGAGGTCCAATGTTACCAGCCAAGACTCCTTGCCCAGCATGGGAAGGAGCTGCTGTAGAGTGAGCATCTTGAATTTTGGTACGAGTAGAAATGTTTTTAGGATGGATAGGTCCAAAATAGGTCTCCAATCTTTTCCCTTCCTTGGTACCAGGAATAGTCTGGAATAAAAACCTTGACCTTGTTCGTATGAGGTACCTCTTGAATAGCTTTCATGTCTATGAGATCTGAAATTTGTCTTTGTGCCTCTGCCCTTTGATTGTGTGGCAGGTTTGGCATGCCTCTCATTTTTGGAAGGGTGTGAAAATGGAATCTGTAGCCTCTGTTTATAATGTCCAGGATCCATTTGTCTTTTGTGACAATATGCCAATTTTTTGAAAATAATGCCAGTTTTCCGCCTAAGGGTGCTGCCATTTGAGTCTTGCTTGGCATGCAAAGGGGAAAGTCATTGGGCTTGCTTTCTGAATGGTTGCGAGTTATCCTTACCACCTCTTTGTGTAGGAACTTGCCATTGTCTGCCTCTAAACAATCCTTAGGATTGTCCTCTGCCCCTCGGGTGCCTGTATCTACCTCTTTGGGGTCTGTCCATGGCTGGAAAGAACCAATTTTTGGAAGGCCAATTTCTACTAAAACATGGGGGTTGTACCTGTAGAAAATCTTTCACTGTTTACATTGATTTAGCCCTTTCCTCCATTTTCCTTAATACCTCCTCAGCATTAGCACCAAATAATACATCCTTTTGTAGAGGGGCATCTAGTAATTTAGCTTTGACATGATCTGGTAAGGTTTGTTCCTTGAGCCAGGCATGTCTACGTATGACTGATCCTGTAACAGCAGCTCTACATGAGGCCTCTAGAGCATCAAAACCACATTGTAAGGTATGTTTACCCACTTGTTCTGCACTATGCATCAAATCCTGCAACTCCTTCAAGTCTGGTTGTTCAGGTTGTGACATTTTACTTTTCAATTGTGATAACAAAAACTGTTGGTACTTTAGCATATGGAACTGACAGTTTAATGCCCTCATGGTTAAGGTGGCCAAGGTATATACCTTTTTTCCCCACCTTTCTAAGGATCTGAAATCTCTCTCGGAAGGTAATGGAATTTTAGCAGTGGAGGCCTTAATTCCCTTGGGGCCCTGTGAGATAGTTTCTGGGTCAGCAGCATGGCTTTTGTATAGAAATTGGTGTGAGTCAGGAACCCTGTAGTACCTGTCAGGCTTGACTGGGGCTGGAGGTAGAGAGTCCGGATTAAGGCAGGCCTCCGAGTACACATCATCTAGTATGTCCAAGACAGGAGGTATTGCCAGAGGCCTGTGCTGAGGTAGCAAGAGAAATTCCCTAAGTCTTTTCTTGGAATCTGAATAATCTTGGCCTTCCCAGTGGAAGTGTTCCCTTAAGGTATGCAAAGTTTCCCCAAATGAGTAATCCTCTGGGGGGGATACAGAGGGAATGGACTCCTCTGCATCAGAGTCTTCAAAAGGGGAGTAAGAATGTTCCTGTTCATCAGAGTGCTCTGATATAATGGAGCCCTGATCAGAGGAGCGGGATTCTTCCTCCACTCTGGGCCTTTGTCTGGGGGTTGAGACCCCCTGATAAGAGTAATTAAATCCTCAGCCATTGTAAGCATCTGTTTTTAAGGCATGGGGCCTGGAGATGGGCCCTGTGTAGCTTGTCTCTTAGAATGCATGGCTGCTTTAGACTTAGTGAAAGCCTTGATGGAAAAAGAAGAGGAAGGTCTGAAGACACCTTGAGAGGAGGTAGACCTGTCCACATTTTGAGATTCACCGCCAAGAGTGGCTTCGGTATCTGTAGTCGGGGTGTGGGCCGAGGAGCCTGCAACCTCGGGCACAGGAGACACCGCCAAAGAAGTGTCGTCGGTAGTCAGGGGCTGCGTAGGCACCTTGCTGAGAACTGGACCACATGTAGTCGGCTTTGGCGTGGTGTCGGTAGAGGCCGCGGACCTCGTGTGTCAGTCCTTATCTTTGCACTTTTAAGACAAAACTGGAGTCGGAGTATCCGACGACATAATATAGTTAAATTTTTTGCCAAAATAATGCTGGGCAAACTCCGCCCAACGCTTAATGGTGCGTTTGTTGAATGTAGCACAAAAGCGACAGACCGAGACGTCGTGGTCTGGGCCTAAACAAGGAATACAGAGGGAATGGAAATCCTTATGCGGTATTTGCTTCCCACATGAAATACAATTATTAACTTTGTCTGACATCGGTCTGAGGCAAGAAAAGTTTCCCCAACGGGGTACTTAGCTTTCAAGAAGACTTCAGTTGCAAAATTTTCGTAATTTCAGGAGCTGGCCGACCGGCACTTGCGAACTGCTTCTGCTTCGGGCACCGTGCGGCAAGAAAGACTGAAGAAAATGGCGTTGGCTGGTTCTTTTATACCCCTGTCACACTGACGTCAGGGAAGAAGCAATGACAACTGACGCTGGACCTAGACTTTGGAATTCGGCCGACCGAGGACCCGCCTGACAGCAGGAGAACCCCTCTGTTATGACTGCAGCTGTATGCACGATGAACATCTGTGACAAGTCACCCGTTGATGGTTGTATGGTTTAAACTGGCATCAGCTGTTACCTCACATATATTATCTGGAAGTGATAGCACTTAAAACTACAGTATGCTGCTAAACAATGGCTGCTGATTCTGTGAGTGTTCCTGCTGTATGCAATGACAACTTTAGGTACGGTTTGTCCATTTATAATAAGGTGCACAAAGCTGCACAAACTTCTGTACAGATGACTGTGATAAGCTGCGCTGTACACCTTGTTTATATATTAATATCATTAGGGCCTTGTTGTACTACCCCTTTTCCTCTGAATGCCAGGATTAACTCATTTGCATACTTGTTCTGATATATATTTAGGCTCCCTGCACTATAGCACATACTTCAGGTGCAGCTAACATTGGGTAAGACAGCGATTCAGGTCATAGCCTGCTACAGGTCCCCAACCATATCCCAAGACTCACACTCCATGTTTCTAAGCATCCTGGAGAATATTAAGGTCCAACCTAACACTCTCATACTGGACTTCAACTACCCCTCCATTAACTGGGAAAACTACTCATGTACCAATACACTTGCCTAACATTTCTTGGAATTCATTAATTCCAATGCCCTGGGCCAGCTTGTTCTTACCCTCACTAGAGGTAGCAACATCCTTGACCTGGTCTTACTAACATGGGTGACCATTGCCCTACACCAATAGTTAACTCCTCCCTGGTTAAATCCGACCACAAACTAATCACCTTGGAAATCCACCCCCCCCCCCACTGTAAAGGTAACCAGCATGAAAAACTTCTCCAAAGTTGGGCTCCTAAAAACAGAGGTGGCTAACTTCACGACACCCATGCAAATGGAGAATAGTTGCATGAGTGCCAAATCATACACCAATGCACTGTACGAACACGTACACAAATGCATGGATCTCGCCATACCCAATAGAACCAAGATGCTCTCCTGCAAAAAAAGAAGACAATCTGATGGTCCCCTGCCATAAACAAACTCTACAACAGAAGGAGGAAACTGATGCGGAATAAGGTGAAGTCCCAAGAATGGAAAAACTCCCTTATCAGCCTCAATAAAAAGGTGAGATCCCTCATCAAATCCTCTAAAGCTAGCTATGAAAACAGAAATGCAGCAGGCCTTCTATAGTTATGTAATACCCAGATTTGCTCTGAGCTACTGCACAATAGTACCTACTATACCGAGCCAATAGATATTGCCAATATACTGGTCGACAGACTCAGTGCCCACTTTACCCCCCCACACCCCAAAGGACCAATTACAATACCAGTAGTTTGCCAGGCATCCAGTATTACTGCTGCAAATGTTAAAACAGCACTGTCCAAGGCCAAGTATACAGCTTCTATGGAACCTGACAACATCCCTGGCTATGTCCTACATAAACTACAGAGTGAAATGGCACCTCACCTGTGTGCCTTGTTCAATCACAGCCTCACCTTAGGCTTTGTCCCTATCGAAGACTGCACTGTTATAGTCATCCCTCTCCACAAAGGAGGAGTGATTACAGACCCTGGGAACTATTGCCCCATTAGCCTGACAAGTCTGATATGCAAAGTTATGGAACGCATCACCATGGACCTAATAAACAAGGATATAGAGCATCATCATGGATCTAATAAACAAGGATATAGAGCATCAACATGGATCTAATAAACAAGGATATAGAGCATCATCATGGACCTAATAAACAAGGATATAGAGCATCATCATGGACCTAATAAACAAGGATATAGAGCATCATCATGGACCTAATAAACAAGGATATAGAGCATCATCATGGATCTAATAAACAAGGATATAGAGCATCATCATGGATCTAATAAACGAGGATATAGAGCATCATCATGGACCTAATAAACAAGGATATAGAGCGTCATCATGGACCTAATAAACAAGGATATAGAGCATCATCATGGATCTAATAAACAAGGATATAGAGCATCATCATGGACTTAATAAACAAGGATATAGAGCATCATCATGGATCTAATAAACATGGATATAGAGAATCTCCAAACTCTGGAGCCCACACTGTTTGGTTTTGTGAAGGGTAGATCATGCCTCCTCAAATTGGTCAACTTCTTTGAGACAGTCACCAGAGCTGTGGATGAAGGCAAGGTGGTTCATACAGCCTACCTTGATCTGGTCAAGGCCTTTGATACCACTCCCCACTCAGGAATCATAGAAAAACTCACTAAGCTAGGCATCAACCCCTATATCACTAGGTGGGTTGCAAACTGGCTCACAGATAGAACACACAGTGTGAAAATAGCTGGCTCCAAGTCAGACTGGTGACCAGTCACAAGTGGAGTCCCACAGAGATCGGTCCTGGGTCCTCTCCTGTTTGGTATCTACTTCTCAGAAGACCAGGCAAAACATAAAGGGACTCTGGCTGACAAAGTCCGCAGACGATTGAAAGTTGGGAGCCATTATTAACTCCCCAAGTGATGTTGATATCCTACAGAAAGGCCTCACTGAGACCAACTACTAGTGTCAGAACCATGGCCTTAAGCTCAATGCCAAAAAAATGTGTCATCATCTCCTTTAAGAAAAACCCAGTTCCCATGAATTATCACATCAATGGTAGTCCACTGAAGACAGAAAAGTTCTGTATACACAAATTAACAGCAACCTCTCTTTTGACCACCACATTACCACTGTGGTCAGAAAGTCCTTCTATGTGGCACATCTCATTGCTAAGGGTTTTGCATCCAGGAAGAAAGAGGTCATTGTCTCCCTCTACTCTTCCCTCATTAGACCAATCATCGAACACAATGCCCCATTTGGCATATACCTCACTAGAGACCTGCAACAACTGGAGAAGCCGCAAAAGTACCTCACAAAGAGAATCCTAGACCTTAAACACTTGCCCTATATGGACAAACTCAAAAAAAACTCCAACTATTCTCTGTCTCATATCCCCTACTTAGAGGCAATCTCTGATTGACTTACAAAGCCATGTCTGACCCAGCTCTGTTAGAAAAGCTACATCTAAAGAAATCCCAATTCCTCTGCACCACACACTTCAGAGACCTCAACCTCATTATCACAGTCAACAGAATGTGCTGGAGGGACAGGTTCATAACCCAGAGACAGCCCATGGTATGGAATAGACTTCCCATACATGTCAAACAGAGCTCCTTACTGGCTCTCTTCAAGACAAATCTTGATGCGTGGATGGGAAATAGAAAATTCACCGCAGGGATCACCCCAGTGGCTCTTCTCGACAGAGGCACTGGGAACTAAGGGTAATCCTATGGGCTAGGCTTCTAAAGGCTCCAGAGCCATTAGCCTAGTACACACCTATGAACCTATGAACTGATACCACGGGCAGAAACCTGATAGAAACCAGACAGTGCTTAACTGCACTTCTCTGAATCTGGCATAAGTGCATGCTACGTTGAACTTGTCTATGAATCTTGGTCTAATACTCATCCCTTTAGCCAAACCTTAAGTTTTTCCTTTCACCAATGTTTTTTTCTCAGAGATTAGTCTTTGTATCAATATCTCCATCTTAAGCAATTATAATGCATCTGATCTCCATGATTTTATCATCTCAACAGCTTGTAATGTGTTAAAATCATTGCTGGTGCTTACATGTTCTGCACTGCCCCTTGTTTACACCTAAACATGAAAGCTCCATGACAGAACTTCTTGAATATCCATCACATTCCCCATGTAATCTTTACCTCACCTTACTCATGCAGTTATTTCTTGAAAAGAATAACCAAAAACTCCTGTTCATCTTCCATCACACTTCTTAAGTTTTCATTTTATTAAATCCGCTCTTATTTTGTAAAATTACCTGACTTAAAAGCCAAGTAATTTAGACGCATCCCACAAATCTCTTACCTAAACTGCAGCTGAAGGGTCTCCATGTTTACTCTGTCTTGCACTTGTCCACTTGTCCTCTGTCTCACTTACCATTTGCTTTTACAATCTCTTACTCGTTCAAGCTACATGCACCTATTTACTAATATCACCACACCAGGTGTTCGGATTCATGTTCAAGTACCAATACAACCATACAGCATAAAGGGGGGTGCTGTACCCTTGAGATATCTTCCTGTGGGTTACACTTTAAACAAATGCAACATTTGCTTGAGCTGGTGGTAGCTCAAGTGGATCTAAAACATCCCACAGTACTTTGTGAAAAGAATAGGGTCATTTCTCTGTTGTCCTAGCCACATTTTCTAAACTGTATAAATGCTGTCTTGAGTGTCCATTGAAAATTGCTACATGCTGAGTGGGACTAAACCGGGCAACAAAAATAAATAAATAAATAAAAATAATAAACCCCATTCATATATACCAGTAACAAGAAGAGCTGTACATATATATATATATATATCTACATCTATTGAGCCATCTCTATATTTATATGTATGATAGACCTTGTTCTCTATCACTGATAGTGCTTACTATGACCCTTCCAAATATATACATAGAAAATGTTCATAAAACTGTTAGGCAGTATTAACCAAGAAATTACAAAATAGTATGAACAATTAGCATCCAAAATATTGAGTTCCTACAACAAATGATTTAAAACCCTAGATGACATATAACTAGTCCTGAAGTTTAGTGCAGAGGATTAAGCCTATGGCCTCTTAGAGAGCTTTAGCTATACCACCCCTCCTTTCCATTTGCCTGCAGTGTGACTCAGTGCAAGTCACATGACCAAACAGGGATCCCAGGCCTCAATTAACAACAGGCCTTGACCCAGTTAACGAAATGTAGAGACAAGTAATTAAATTTAACCAACTGATTTACATCACGCTTTAGTAACAAAACTTTTAATACAAGCTGTTCAGTGAAAACTAATAAGACTGAGCCATCAACTTTTCAAAGTTTCTTGTTTTTTGATAAAAGAATTTTGTCCCATTCATAATTCCTTGTGGGGAACTGTGTCCTGTATACCCTCCAGACTGTAAACCTAACACAACTGGTATAAAACCTTAGGATAAGTTGTAACACCGTGAGCACGTTGTCTGTTTGGTCTACCAGTCTTGATCAAACAGGTTTTGCTTAATGTGCCCTTGACAGGTAATATGACCAGCCAACAAGCCCAAAGATGTGCAGGGAAAGTTTTCCTCTGGGGTGTCAGAAACTCAGGTTTTGCATTAGAACACTACCCCACCTGATGCGCAGTAGCAAACACCACCCAAATCCCACCCAACACCCTCCACGTGACGTTTATTGTTCGCCTACTTCTGAATAAACATAATTAGACCTATGTTGGCCAAATGAATATGTAAAACATTGATTGTAGACCATAGCTTAATATATAGATATATATGTTGGAAGGCCAACAGGGCACCTTTACTGTTTATATGTCATTTTCATACAAACACAGAGAAACTAGCTAGTGGAAAAGTCGTCGCTGTTAATTACATGAAAAAGCAGCAACTGGAATGCAGTATATTCCAAGTAGTACACTTTCATCTTCATCCACACCTGTTTCAGCAAAATATTACAAATATAAATATACTGACATTACTTAATTGTTCAAAGCTAAAGGCTAAGAAAAAACTTGTACATACCTTATGCAGGAAATATTTGTAAAGAAACATGAACAATTTAAATAAAGAACCATGGGGGTTGCAGGGGGCCTGCCCTCCTGCAAAAGTGATTATGGTGCAAAACTATTCTCAGGAGTACTGGAGGGTGTTTTTATACTTAATTGCACAAAAAAAAAATTGAAACTAAAGCATGACATAACCAGGTCAACAAAACAATACTAAAGAATATTGTGGTGCAGGGGGCCTGTAAAGACTACCGTTGTTGGCTTTGAATTTCCTTTTTTACGCTTAACATTATATCAAGCTCTGGTTGAAACATGTTGTTCTGGTTCCGGAAGACTGCAGCAGAAAAACGTTAACTTCTTGACACTTTGTAAATACTGACTTTGTGCCCGGCTATGAATAACACTGTTTAATGATGTGATTCTGTTTAATAAACCGAAAATAATAAAACAGAATAACTCCCTGACAATGATCGTTTTCTTCAGTATACTCACATACTGAGTACTCACTGTGAATATTTATGATGTCACATTGAAAGCTATATGTCTTGTCAATCAGACATGAGTACCATGCTACGTCACACAACCTTCACCTGCCAATCACATTTGCCACACCCATTTCTGCACAGAAATGCCAGTAGGGTAGTGTTCTAATACAAAGCCTCTTTGTCTAGCACCCCAACACTCAGGGGGAAGAATCTTGAGGTGAACGGCATGCCCATTTACATCAGGGGGAGGATTAGTGACACACTTTTGCTTCTACTCTGCTTCTGGATTAGACTGTAGAAAAACACAGTGCAGCAGGTTTAGAAGTGACTATGAGCTGCCCCAAACATGCAGCATGTGCGCTACTACATGCATCCACTGCACATGCTCACTTATTTCATGCCTTCTTGAAACACTTGGGTTCAAACAGAAAAATAAGACACTCACTAATGTATGAAAATTCCCATTTTCCATAACCCATGACCAGAAAAAGTGACTTCCTAAGATAAAGTGAAGAGACATGGAGACTTTAAGAGCAGAGAAGGAGTGGACATAAAATGAGGGAACTGGTGGTTTCTGGCAGGGCAATAAAGTGCCACAAAAACAGAAATATAGAAAGTAAACACAAACAGTCAATGCCAGCAAATATTTATTATCTTGTTACTGTAAAACTGGAAATAAATATCTAAATTTGTTAGTGAATATAATTGCTAATTCACAGTAATGGACTATCTAAAAGAAGACCTAAGAAAGCATTTTTTCATATGTCACAACATAATTAGCACTGTAGTGACTGCGGAGGTGGTGCTGCGGTAGCGTTGTCACCTCACAGAAAGACGTTGTCCCGTTCGATTCTCAGCTAAAGTGTCTTTTGTGTGGAGACATGCGTGAATGGGCATACCTTCATTGAAGGTTGTACATCAGGGCTGGCAACTCGGTACATAAAAATCTCCTGCCAATCATTAATGGACCAGAGTTCCGCTGTGGCGACCCCTAACCAGGAAAAGCCGAAAGGTACAACAACAACAAGTAATCATAGCAAGTAGGGCTGATTGGTGACTTCAGCTAAAACAGGGGTTCCTTGCAGCAAGGAAAGAGGTGGGATTAAATGAAATAAAGCATGGAAACATGGGGCTATCCTTATGGGCATGATTCATAGCTTCATAGGTAAGTACTAGGCAATCAGTCTGCAGACCATTTCAAGCCTAGCCAAAAACCGTATTCAAAATTTTCATCCAGCCTCAAGAAGGGCAAGACAAGATAGACTTGGGGAGAAGTTGAGGCTGCCCATTCAATTCTCTAGGTTTACCTATAAGGTGGCAAAGGGGCTACTCTGCTTAACATGTAGTGGAAGTTTGTTCTGGAGCTGATGGATACACTGGGATATAACTCTGTTACGCCAACATGGCTTATTTATCTGCTGATGACGTTTTAGTTCCTTCAACTGAGTATTTGATGTACCGTTAGTGCTGTGAAGGAATAGGAGATTAAACAGACTTGGAACTTTCTTGGTACAAAAGGCTACACACAGATCTCCTTGGAGGAGATTATATGAGACTGGATACACAGAAAGGGTCACTACTCTCCTCTGATAAGTAAGACACTTGTGGCTACTGATCTTTTTAGTTATGAATCTCTGAGGTCTCTCACATTGTGTGACATGTTCAGATAAATACATGCCAAAAGGTAAATTATATTTAATAATGGGTCTAAAAGATATGAGTAAAGGGGAATTAAGATTTCTTTGGATCTAGTGGAGATGCCTCTGGAAATTAGAAGGGCCAGATAAAAGGTTTTCTGAACTACTGTGCAGACATGACGGCCAAATGATATGGAATTATTAACAAGAGTGCCTTGGCCCCTAACAGCAGTGTCTGACTGGAGGGGTGCATCTCCTATATGGTAAGTATTTTTTTTAACAAAGATGAACTGTGCTACACTTTTACATTTTATTTGAGACCGTCATCCTTGCATCATTTGTTAACATGATCTAACCCATACTGCATCAAATGTGACTCAGTTGAAGATTGTCTGAAAACTTAGTCAACAATAAGCAGGGAGTGCAGGTCTGAAGGTCAGAAAAATATATGCCAAATAGGAGAAGGCCCAAATCTGAGCCCTGTGGTATACCACTGGTAACATTTTTGCTTTCAGAAATAGCACCTGCTACTCTAACCATATGGTTTCTGTCAGACAACCAGTTAGCTATCTATCGCACTACATAAGGATTTATATTCAGATTTACAATTTTCTCAATAATGCCTACATGGGGAAATGAGTCAAAGGCCTTGGCCAGGTCTAGATATGCTGTATGCAGTACATAACCATTATCCACAGATTTGGTTACTTTTTCAAAGAAATCAATGATGTTAAAGAGGCAGAACTTCTTTTGACAAAACCAAATTGATGAGGACCCAGGGTTAAGATATTTTCAATGTCCAGATTAATGAAGTCTAAGATAATGCACTCCATAGCTTTACACAGGAGGCTAGTGAGACTAATAGGTCTGTAGTTACCAGGGTCTGTGAGTGGGCCACCCTTGTGTAATGGCATTAAAATAGCTGTTTTCCAGGCTTCACAAATGTAACCACAGTAGAGGATTATATTAAAGAGGTTACGTACGGGCTTAGAATGGCCATATCTGGCACAAGTATTCTTAATTTCAGAGAAGTCTGAGAAAACTTGTTCCATAGTAGTTAAAGGGGGCAGCTTGGATTGTGGGAACTGTGGAATAGCTATAACTGAAGGTGGAGTAAAATTTGCACTGTTTGTTGGTTAGGACATTAGCTATTTCCTTTGGGTCAAAGAGTGTATTATTATTATTGTGGACTAGCTTTGAATGTTGTCTGTTGTTAGTTGTTAACTTCCTGACCTAGTTAAAGAAAAATGTGCAGTTACTTTTGGTATTAGTGGCTAATTTAAGTTTATAGTCAGCTTTGAGTTTCCTAATGGTTCCTTAAGCTCTTTGCTAGTTTGTTTAAGTGTGCTCTTAAGGTAGGTAGAATGAGACCTCTTTTAAGCATAAAGCAGTTTTTTTTCTCTTGTTACATAATTTATTTATATGGATATTACCATATTATAACTACAGGCTTATATAAGTGACTTGTTGCATGGCTCTGCATGTGCACCAGTAATCCTGCCACAGCCTACATGCGTGGGATGAGTAATGTGACCCTGGTCTTTACTGGAAAACAAGTAGATTACAAAGTATCTCAGCCATCTCTATCTGTGAGGCACAGCCATACTTTGGAAGATCTACTTCCCTCTCCTTGATATTAGTTTCCATTGTTTTTCCTATAACAATTACTTTTGATTGCTAAAGCCTTAAAATTGCACTGTATTGCAATAAGACCTTCCTACTGTGAAACTGTGCTGCCAAATAGTATTCAAAGTACTTATCAATTAATTCATTTAGAACTTATTCCATCATTTCTTCAGTCATGGAGGTCAGCACACCTAGTCTATAGTCATCTGTCTTTCAATTGCATTTGCTGTGAGACTGTTACAGTGGAATTATACATGTCTGCTCCAACTTTCAGATACAATTATGTCATAGAGGTCTAACACTCTCATATCTTATTTTTGATCTGCTCTGCCCTGGGAATTACTACAAGCAGTAGCATGCTTAGCACTGGTGTTAGTAACAGTCAAAACCTGTATGCCAACAAGTATTGTCTCTTTTTTTATTCTTATACAACCTTAAATAGAATAATTTGTTGAGGATGAATTGAGAGTAGCTTTAACTTCCGTGAACAAGTACCTGCCAGCATTTTGTGACCAGCCTTTAATTTATGACTACTGCATTCACTGAGCTTTCCAAATGTGATGTTATATACTATTAATTAGTTTGTTAGTGAACCTGCAATGGCTTTGACTCCAGTAATAAATGAAAAACTAAACAGTACTATTTTAGTAATAGTGCACAACTGGGTATGGATATGGCATGATTTACCCACAGTTAGTGTAGTTTGATCACAAGAAATGTCCTTCCCCAGCTTCCTCCTTCTGGTAGATGTATGAAGCATGTACTGCCCATGCATGCAGCATTTACATGCTGACACTTGCACAGTATGTCTACTGTAACTGGTTCTGTTTTGTTTTTTATAAAGGGTGTCAGGGTATTGTACTTTGGTGCTGCTTCTGTTACTGGCATCTCAAGTCATCAGTTTTTTTCTTTCTTTTTAATTTAATAGATGTCTATATCTGTGGACTGTTCTGCTGCCCGGTCTTAGTTGCGCAGTTAGCACTCATAGCAGCATAGTTTAGTTAACTGTAGGCATTTGTTTTTCTTTTTTACTGTTTTATGCACAGAAAATGAAAAGCTTATGATGAGTGAGTTCAATAACAATGCCGAGAAAGTAAATCTTAAATATCCCTTTGTTATTCTATCAAATTCTTTTATGAGACTAACTCTGGATTCACCATAAGCATGCTGATTAGGCTATCCAATCAGAGTTAATGTTTTTCAATGTTAATGTCCATTTATTGTATTAAAAAAGGTATGAAAACGCTTTAATGACTTTGCATATTTTTTTTTCTGACTTTGTGGTAACATGCTTGAGAAGGTCATTTGATGTAAATTATTACACAAAGTAAACACCATCATCAATGAATAATAAAAAAAAATTGTGCAAAATGGGTAAAACAGTTTCACAACTGTGATTTATCCACAATGCCTTGCAGCTATGTTCTTAATGTGATTGTACATAGTGTTCAACAACCTTCAGAAAGCTGCGTCATTATTATACTTTATTAGTACAATGGACACTGTGATTCTCGGAGTAATGACATTTTGAAACTACTGAATGAAACAGCTCCAGTGGCATCGCAGGCAGAAAACATTGCAGCTTTCAAAATTTCTCAAGTGTGAACATTTCTCAAAGTAAACTGGCAGCTGTACTGTACATTTTCTTTATATCAGCCGTAATATCACTATTTAAACAAAGAATCATGTATTCTTTAGTATGGTAACAGAGCTACTGTTTCACATACATTTCATCTTCTTTGTTCCAGAATTTCAGACAAAGCTAAAACTAGTAGGGAGGGCAAAGACTCAAAATTAGGGACGATTTTTAAATGTTACTCTAATTCACTTGAAAGTTAAGAGAACAACAGGTTTTGCATCTGTGCATTTTCTAAATAATAATAAGTATGAAAATGTAATGTCTGGCATTAGCGACTGTAATTTTCAGTGATTTATCAGAAAATCAAAACTTTTACTAGTGATAGATCAAAAAACATGAGGTAAAATTAGGGACATTTTGCATATTCTGACAGTTGAGTGGTAGACTGTTTATTATAAAGAATGATATCTTACAAACAGATAGAATCCTTTTTGTTAAAGTAGTCAAACACTCTCCACAAAACATACAGAAAATCGCAACTTGATTTACCTGACCAGTTCTGTAGAGCATAGAGAGATGGGACCTCAACTATAACACAGTCAACTCAGATTCAGTTAGTAAAACAGTCACTAAAGGGGCCTGTTAAGAATATCCAGTAAAAGTGTGTCTCGGAGTTGCCATTGTTGGCTAGCCCATGCTGTTGGGAGGGGGGGTGAGATGGTGTTCTGTGCATGGAGGCACATGTCTTGGTAAAGGCCCTTTTCTGCAGACTGGGCTAGAACACAATGAAAGCTTAATCTTCTGATGGTGAGTGGCAGGATTGCTTGCGGATATAATTTCTTGTGTGAGTGAGTGTTGTCCCTCTGGTTTACCCAGGGCAGGCAGCACCCAGAAGTAGACTGCATGGTGCACAATGGGAAGAGAAGTGCATCATGAAAACTGATCTGCCTAACGTAACAATCTGTCATTGCTTGACTGCTAGCCTCAAAGGTATATGATCTTGCTGTATGCCTTTCACCTATCTTCCCCACCTACATAGTCTTCTATGTTTTTTCTTATATTTATACCTTCATAGGCTCATAAATGTTTACTAGGCTAAAGATAACAAGGGCCTTTTTAAATTTAGCTATGAATCCCAAATTTCTGGCAAGTTCTGGTACCCTTGATAAGTGTAAGCAGGGGCTTGGGAAATTAAACATTTACAAGTAGGGGCCAGGGATATGAACCTTTTATAGGCTGCCTGTGTCCATTACAGACATAGGTGCTAAACCAGGGATGAATTTTCTGCTCACCATCCAAATGTCCAGGTTACACTTGAATTGGGTTAGGGAGGAACTCTGCTTCACATCGATGGGTAGCCTGTTCCACAGAAGGGGCAGTCTCTGGAATATATACCTGTCTCTCCAGCAAGTCCTATTTACATCACAGGCAAGGTTTAATTCTTAGAATGAGTAATCCTGATGCTGTTTGTTTTGCAGATATGCAGAAAGGTCCATTAAAGTGGGGTCTGACAATGCCTTTTATGCCAGGCATAAATCTCCTCTCAACAACCTGTAGGAGACAGACTACAGGGATAGGGTTCATAGGACATGTTACTTATGCCCTATACTCTTTTACTGAGGAACGTCTGTGGAGATTCCAATTGTTGGATATGCTTGGGTAAGTACATACCAAAGGGGCATTCTACTCAATAATAGGTTTAATGAATACTAAATACAGTGAAACAATATTTTCCTTGGACCTAGATGCCATACTTTTAATTATAAGTTGCACAACATAGAATGCTTTCCTCACTACTGTAGACACGTGATGGTCAAGGCTACATTACTGTTTATGTGTGTCTCCAAGTCCCTGACTACTGGGTCATTTCTTAGGGGTGTGTTGTTAATACAATAATATGTTAATATGATAGTTACCAGGGGTGGATTATTTCCCAAAGGAAGAATTACTTGGCATTTAGTTTTAGTCCATGATTCTGACACCAGTGGTTTGTCTGTGTCAGCCCTTCCTGGAGAACATTTGTGTCGTGGGTGATTCAATGACAGCTCCTAATTTGCAATCATCTGAAAATTTAGTCAGCCTGAGGCCACAGACATTGGCCTTGGCTTCGAGAAGTAATGCCAAAAAGCAGTGGTCCCAGGACCGGTACAGTGAGGGATTCCACTTGTGACTGACCTCTTTGTAGAGGTGGATTCCGCAATTCTAACTTCCTGGGTCCTGTCTGTGAAACAGCTAGCTATCCACTCATGACATAAAGGTTTGTACCTAACCACTTAAGTGTGTTAACAATGCCCGAGTCAGGTATTGTGTCAAATGCCTTGAACAGGTCAAGGTAGGTGGTGTGAACCATTTTGCCCTCATCCATTGCTTTGGTGACCTGGTTGAGTAGGCATGACCTGACCTTGATGAAACCAAATTGGGTTGGATCCAGTGTCTGGAGGTTTCCTATGTCATTTCTGATCATTTCCATGATAATTATTTCCATAGGTTTTCATATGAGTCTAGTAAGACTTATGAGTCTGTAGTTTCCAGGGTCTGTAGACAGTAGACAGCCCACCTTTGAGCAGAAGGATGACTGTTGCTGTTCTCCATTCATAGACACAAAGTCTGTTTTCAGGCTACAGTTAAATGGCAATTCCAGAGGGCCTGTTAGGTCATGTTTCATGCTATTTAGAAGGCATCCTGGGATACAGTTTGGACCCATTAATACAGAGTTCTTGGCCTTAGAGAGAGCATTAAAGACTGGTTCCACAGTGATAGCAGAGGGAGATTATTTTTGATGGTATTTTCTGAGGGAAGGTTGAGGGAGAGGGGTAAAGTTGGAGCTGAATTTGTCTGTCAGTAGGTATAGGTGGATCCATTTACAATGAAGTCTGCAAACAATTGTGTATTGCCTTTGAGGTTGTAGACATAGCTAAAGAATGCCTTGTGGTTGTCCTTGCCCTGGGAAGCCAAATTTACCTCAAATTTGGATTTGGCAGACTTTATTTTTCCTCCGAGTTGTTTGTTTAGTTTCGTGACATTGCCATTAACCCATTAACCTGCTTTTGCACATTAATGCACAGACTGCAGTAAACAAGGTATGTGAAACAGAGTCTTTATGAGCAAAAACTGAATACACAGCATCCCAGAGTCCTGGCTCAAGCCATGTATTACTGTTCAGGAGATCTTAATACAGTATTGAAAATAAAGGAATTTCACTATGCATTGAAATCAAAGACAAACTGAAGGAACATCTAAACTGCGAATGTAAATACCTAGATATAATGTCTACGCTTTCAGTGCTTTCTGGTTCTCCTTATGGTTGTTAATTAACCTTGCATTATGCTTAAGATGATTTGCCTCAATTTAAACTGAATGTTTTTCGCAGTAGCACATTTCAATTTTAAGACATTTTTCTTAATTTCAATTAATTCCTTTGATTTTAGTTTGTACTGCTTTATTAGCTTACTCCAAGGGTATGCAGGTTGAGAATTTTCATGGTAACAGATGTAATATAGCCAAGAACTGTTTAAAGAGCAGACAAAGGGCTTGCCTTACCAAATCTTATAGCCTATTTCCAGCTGTCATGTACTTTTCATTTCATCCACCATTCCCCAAATCCACACACCTACCATCTCTCACAGATCTGCTCACCTCAAACAAGTCTGTATGCAACCTTACATTATCAAAACTATTCGTGTTCCAAGTAATGGCTTCTGCCAACAAAGCCGGTGGGACAGCATTTATTACTTCCTTGACCTTTATATGTTGTCTCCCCTCTCTATTAGAAGCAAAGACTCTCCACTAAGGATCAAAAGGGAGTTAAATGCACATCTACTCACTTTAAACCTCTCTGAACACCATACAAAATCCTGAACTAAACCTTATATAACCAGCCTCTTGCATTTCTTTTCTCTCAATTTCCATAAGCCAGTGATTCAGTCAGTTTACACCCAACTTGAGGCATTAATGCTCTTAATTTATTATCTGTATTTATTGCTTTTTATGTCCAGATGCTGTAATGTTCTCATGGCATATGTATACATATATATGTACACACACAAATATATGTATTTGTATACTATTGCTTTTTGTAATATGTGGGAACTTTAGTCCCCATGATCTGACCTGAAAATGGGCTATATTCTCAGTAGGACTACCCAGCTGAACAAATTTCAGATAATTAAACAAATGATTAATAGCGTACATAACACTGACTGAGATTGTGGGTCACATCACCTTGTTATGATTGATTAATATCTATGGAGTACATAAATTTTACATTTTATCAGTTGTAGCTGTAGCCTGTTGGATTATGTTTAGCTGCTTCTGTTAAAAGTAAGCAATTTTATTTTTTTCTTTTCTTGTAGCTTGATTATATTCACTATGTATCGTACCTTAGTGCTGGAGTATTTGGTTGCATGGACCTTATGGTCAGTGGGCTCTACCCAGTTGACAAATATTAAATAAGTAAATAAATACATACATACATACATACATACATACATAAATAACCAAATAAATAATTAAGAAACTGAACCACATCAATATCTGTAAATGCGAAACTCAAGAATGGAGACAGAACTAGGTAGAGTATAATTTACAAAATTCCCCCTTTGGCTATGTGATGGGGTAACGGCTCAGTTCACTCCTCTTGAGGGCTGCATAAGTAGCATAAATAATACAAGATAACATTCTGAGGTCACTAAAACAGGAGACCATGACATTCAAAATTTAATCCACAGTAGACAGGTTGTTTTACTGCTTTACTAAACAAACAATATGCAAAACTAAAATACAATACAGTGCTAGCATTACAGACTAGAAACACTGTAATACCACAACAGTCATTTTAAAATGAAATGATTGTTAAAATTAACATAAGAATTACATTAACCTAACTACGGAACTGAGTTTTTACTACATTTGTATTTTGATTGAACTCGGTTAAGTAAATATGTAGGAGGGATTTACTTTCAGACAGCCAGTTAGTTACAGGAACTTACTCAGTGAATAGGCGCAGGCCTAGTCAGTCCACATAATACTCAATCTAGGGGCACAATGCTTTTTTTCAATTCTGTCTGATTCTGAATGGGATACAACGAGCAAAAACACTGTAAAGGCTCCAGTCACAGCTTCAAATAAAAACATCTTCTTTCTCTTCAAATTTTCAAATTAATAAAATATGCATTTTGTTTCAAGAATTCAGCAAGCTAAGGAACAGACCCATAAGAAGCAGCCATTAGCAGCTTTAAAATAGCTTGATTTTTATGTTTCAGAAATCAGTCATTTTATTAATGCAGTTTGGATGGGCTGCAGCCTGAACCACCAGCCACCCTGCCAGTGAGAATGTGTATTCACCAAACAACTTAAGCCATTTATACTAACAAACACAATATCAGAGACGAAAGGCTTAATCACAGCTCTCAGAGAGGTGTTTTGCCACACATCTTAGGAATTCAGTATCTCATAACATATGCTGAACCAAATTATTATCATTTACCAGAGAGATGCATAGATGACAGACATCTGCTTCCTTCCTATGTTGCATTAACTGCAGTGTCAGATGTCAGAAGTCTGTCACAGCACATTTCATTTTTTAGCATTTTCACATAAAACTAAGAATATTGTCATTTCTTTACAGTATTCCATTAGTATCATTACTTTTTCTGATTCTGAAAACAAAGCACACCAAAGGCACAGTACACTTTTGTTATTCAAAACTTTGCAAATTGCAATGGCTAAGCAAATTCAAGAATTTATATTCACATGGGCATAGCAGTTCTAGTAAAATATGTCAATGTGTCTGCCTTACCCATTAAAAATTGTTTTATTATTATTATTATTATTGTTATTATTGCGGTGGTGGTGCTGCGGTAGCATTGTCGCCTCACAGTCTGACGTTGTCCTGTTCGATTCTCAGCTAAACCATCTTCTGTGTTGAGACATGCGTGAATGGGTTTACCTTCGTTGAAGGTTGTGCGTCAGATCTGGCAACTCGGTATGTAAAAACCTACTGCCAATCATTAGCGGACCGGAGTTCCGCTGTGGCGACCCCTAACTGGGAAAAGCCAAAAGATACAACAACATTATTATAGTTATTATTATTATCATCATCGTTATTAATATTATTATCATTATTATTGTTATTACTACTTGTGTAAAACTATTATTACTGTTATTGGTATTATTATTATTATTATTATTATTATTATCGCTATTATTAATATTATTATTACTGGTGGTGTAATCCACGGTGGTGTTGTTGGTATTATTATTATTATCGGTATTATCGTTATTATTACTATTATTGCTATTATTAATATTATTATTACTGGTGGTGTAATCCACGGTGGTGGTGTTGGTACTATTATTATTATTATTATCGTTATTATTACTATTATTGCTATTATTAATATTATTGTTACTGGTGGTGTAATCCGCGGTGGTGGTGCTGCGGTAGCATTGTCGCCTCACAGTAAGATGCTGTCCGGTTTGATTCTCAGCTAGAGTGTCTTCTGTGTGGAGACATGCATGAATGGGTGTACCTTCATTGAAGGTTGTGAGTCAGGACTGGCAACTCGGCACGTAAAAATCAACTGCCAATCATTAGCGGACCGGAGTTCTGCTGTGGCGACCTCTAACCGGGAAAAAGCCGAAAGACACATACATACATTACTGGTGGTGTAATATTATTATTACTGATGTTGGTATTATTATTATTATTATTATTATTATTATTATTATTATTATCATCACTATTATAGTTATTATTACTATTACCGCTATTATTGTTATTATTAACATTATTATTACTGGTGGTGTAATATTGTTATTATTACTGATGTTAGTTCATAGGGAGGTACTAGGCTATTGGCCCTAGGGCCTACATAAGCCTTACCAAGAAGGTACCTTGGCTTTCGCCACCCAAGAAAATTATTTTCCTGTGCCACTGTTGAGCAGAGCCACAGAAGTGATCCCTGGGGTGAATTTCCTATTTCCCATCCAATCATCAAGATTTTCTTGACGAGTGCTAATCAGGAGCTTTGTTTGATATAGATAGGTAGTTTGTTCCAGAGTATGGGAAGTCTCTCGGACAGGAATCTATCCCTCCAGCATGTTCTGTTTATTGTGGTGACAATGAGGTCCCTAGAGTGTGTAGCTTGGAGGGATTGGGATTTCTTTAAGTGGAGCATGTCCAACAGCTCCATAGCTTTGTATGTTAGGCATAGATCACCTCTGAGTAGGCGATATGCGACTGAGTAAAGCTGGAGATTTTTGAGATGGTCTGCATATGGCATCTGTTTGAGGCCGGTAATCCTCTTTGTGATGTATTGCTGTGGTCTTTCCAGTTGTAGATGTCTTGTGAGATACATACCAAAAGGGGTGTTGTACTCTATAATGGGTCTAATGAGTGATGAGTAGAGGGGAACAATGACCTCCTTTTTCCTAGATGAGAAACCTTTTGTGATGAGGTGTGCCACATAGAAGGATTTCCTGACTACTGTGGCAATGTGATTATCAAAGGAGAGACTACTGTCTACCTGTGTCCCAAGGTCTCTTATCACACTTTCTGTGTTTTGTTTACTACCGCCTATGTGGTAGTTCATGGGTACAGAGTTTTTATCAAAGGGGATGACAATGCACTTTTTGGTATTGAGCTTGAGGCCATGGCTTTGACACCAGGCATCTGTCTCAGTGAGGCCCTTTTGTAGGATGTCCACACTGTTAGGAGTTTCGATTATTGCTCCTAGTTTGCAGTCATCTGCAAACTTCATTAGCCAAAGACCTTCTGTGTTAGCCTGTACTTCAGAGAAGTAGATACCAAACAAAAGAAGACCCAGGACTGAACCCAGTGCTACTCCACTTGTCACTGGTCTGAAGTCGGATTTGGAGTCTGCTACTTTCACAGTGTGGGTTCTGTCAGTGAGCCAGTTGGCAACCCATCTTGTGACATAGGGATTTATACCTAGTTTAGTGAGTTTATCTATAATTCCAGAGTAGGGGATGGTTTTGAAAGCCTTGGCAAGATCTAGATAGGCTGTGTGAAAAACCTTACCCTCGTCTATGGCTTTGGTGACTGCTTCAAAGACATCTATCGGGTTTAGGAGACATGATCTGCCTTTTACAAACCCAAACTGGGTGGGGTCCAGTGTTTGGAGATTACCAATGTCTTTGTTTATAAGTTCCATGGTGATTCATTCCATGGCCTTGCAGACCAGGCTCGTCAGGCTAATGGGGCGGAAGTTCCCGGGGTCCGTGGTGGTTCCTCCTTTGTGGAGTGGGATAATAGTCACCGTGCGCCATTCAGTGGGTACAAATCCTGAGGTGAGGCTATGACTGAACATGGTACCTAGGTGGGGTGCCAGTTCACTCTGGAGTTCATGTAGAACGCAGTCTGAGATGTTGTCAGGTCCCATGGATGCTGTGTTTTTGTCTTTGGAAAGTGTGGTTTTTACCTGTGCAGCCGTAATTACAGGAACTTTGCATTCTTCTGGTATAGAGATGGACCCTTTAGGGGGTGAGAGGGGGGAAAGTTAGCACTGAACCTATCTGCCAGGATTTTGACAATATCAGTTGGTTCTGTATATTTAGTGCCATTGTGCTGTAACTTAGAGCAGATCTGAGTGTTGCCATTGAGATTCTTGACATAGCTATAGAATGCTTAGTGGTTGTCTTTAGAATCAGTGGCAATTTATTTCCATAACTAGCTTTGGAGGATTTTATAAGGGATCTCATCTTCTTACTGAGGCTGATCAGGGAGTAACTCCAATCATGGGATTTTACTCTTTTTTGCAACAGCTTCTTTCTTCTGTTGTAGAGTTTGTTTATGGCACAGGAGCACCAGATCGGCTTCATTTTTTTGGAGGATAGCATCTTAGTTCTGTTAGGGATAGCACGATCCATGCACTTGTGTAAGTGCTTATAAAGTGCAATTGTGTAGGATTCAACAGTCGTACCTCTATTGTCCATCTGCATGGGTGTTGTGAAGTTTGCCACTTCTGTCTTAAGAAGCGTGAAGTTGGCTTTGGAGAAATTTTTTATGGTAGTTTCCCTAATGGGGGGTGGGGGTGAGATGTGGATGTCTAGGGTGATTAACTTGTGTTCGGATCTGACCAATGAGTAACTGACCTTTGGTTTGGAACACCGGTCACCCATGTTAGTAATGACCAGGTCTAGGATATTACTGCCCCTGGTGGGGGTGTGGATAAGTTAATCCAAGGTGTTGGAATTTATGAATTCCAGAAAACGTTGAGCAAAAGAGTTGGCACATGAGTAGTTTTCCCAGTTAATGGTGGGGTACTTGAAATCGCCCATTATTAAGGGGTTGGGTTGTACCCTAATATTTTCCAGTGTATCTAGAAATGAGGAGTGGGAATCCTGGGGCATGGTGGGGGATCTGTAGCGAGCTACAATTTGGATTATGGTCTTGCTCAGAGTTAGTTGCACTTGGATAATCTTGGATGCATTATGCTGAGCAACTAGCCTGGAGGTGTGGGTATCCTTAATAAATATGGACACATCTCCGCATTTAGTGTTTCGGTCCAGGTTAGGTGGCCGAAAGGTATTATTATTATTATCACCATCATTATTATAAATGAGCCATAACAGTTTAATAACATCACTCCTGTGAGGTCAAAGCACTCATTTTCAGCATTGGTATGGCTCACCTCAAAAAATGATGTTAACAATCACAAATTCTTCTAATGTGCCTTATTACTTAGTCATCTTCCAGTCCACACTTTATCACTTGGGCTGTTATAAAACAGTAATCTGTAAAACTTAAATCATAACTTTTTTTAAAATAAGCACACTTTGCACTTCTCCCTGATGGAATTCTTACTACTGAAATATATTCACAATTCTGTATTTGTTCACAGTGCCCCAAATAAGTAACGCCTTCAAATATACATGCAGTTTTGGAGTGTCAGCTGCCCCTGCTGTCCCTGACAGATACTCATTGTCCCAACAATAATTTTGAATGCAGTACAGTGTTACTATTTTCATTTCTACTTTGCCACTGCCTTGACTTCTCCATTCTGTTGGCCATAAATCTTTAAGTACTTCTGCATTAGCCTGCTTCGAAAGCAAGTCACACTTCAGCATTAGAAGACATTTGTTAATGTTTTTCAACACATTCAGTATACAGCTAGAAAAGCATTTATAGTAGAAATGGTGTCTGGTAGGTAACTTATTGTGTAACATACAAGACCGTATTAAACGTTTGCATGTTAAATCATTTGTAATATACTAAGGCTACCTTAAGTATAAAAATAACAACTAAGGCTGCATTAAGCATATAAATAACAAATACATTAATGCCCTTGAAGCATGCTTTATGAATGGCTTGAATTTCATACAAGTGGATCCTTGTGGTTAAAACACCTATCAGCAAAAAGTCAGCCTAGCTTGTTTTTCTGTAGATAAGGTTCAGTCTACCCAGTATGAAAACAGAAAGTAGGATATGGGTTTAGAAATTATTACCTGACCTCCAGCAGTTGTGGTTGCCGTGCTAGCACACATGGACCCCTCCTGTTCCAGAAAATTAAATATAGGTGTAGGAACCTTGTTTAATGTGTAGTTACAGAGAACATGTCATAAGGAAGTGAGCAAGATACCTCCCCTGTCCAATCTTCAGGAACTTCATTTAAAATTCCCCCCTCCCTTTTTTCCAGTTGTCAAATCATTCAGTGACATCATAGGAAGTGACAACAGCACTGACTCAGCATTGTAAATATGACTGCTATGCTCTTCCTTATGTGGATGGATTGCATTTGTCTGGCTCTGCCAAATAATGTGCACCATATGCTCAACCCTCTGCTACAGGAATATAAATGAGTCCACTAACAGCTCAGTCCATGTCCCCCAAATGATCCTCCAGGCTCTGCCAAGGTACACATCTAGGTTATCAACACCCTAGATGGTCACTTCAATCCTACTATTCACCACTGAGATAGCTACTTGAAATTAATCTGGAAGAATGTGAAATGGGTTCTGAATTAAAAAAAAAATCAAATGTTGGTCAAGAGTCTGACTACACATATTACTTTCAAAAAGACAGACAACTAAGGGTATCACTGTAAACCACCACTGCAGACAAGTTGCAAGAAGAAGGTCAGAATAAACTGTGATATAAGCATTTACTTATTCATTATTTATTTAGTTTTGTTTACCATGGCAGAACAGTGATCAGATATGACCATTTGCAGGCTCAGTCCAGGTTTACATACATAATAATGGTAAAGTAAGATTAAAGGTATAACCAAATTATAAATTATAGTGATACAATAAAACATAGATCTAAACAATATACACGTTTACAAGATGGTTTAAAAATATGTAGGATCAAAAGCATACAACATATAATGCAAGTGTTATATGTGAGGATCAGGAGGGTACAATGCATAATGCAGGTGTAACAGGTGAGGACCAGGAGTGTACAATGCATAATGCAGGTGTTGTAGGTGAGGATCAGGAGCATACAATGCATAATGCAGGTGTTATAGGTGGGTAAATGTGGTCCAGGCACAAGAACAGACAGAGTAAATACAAGTACAGAGGGAGGTTTTAGCAGTGAAGACAGTAGAGCTGCAATAGAAGAGCTAATTACAGGAAAAGTGAATATAAGATATATAGTAGGGAATGGATAGGGCAGATGGGGAAGCAGTGGGTGTGAGTTTATATACTGGAGAAGTTAGGAGATTAAGCAGCCAAAGATTTCTGGGATAAATGTAATAGTACAGCCATGGGAGTTAGGTGACGTGTACTGTGTCCTGCCATGTGCACTTATATTGTTCAGCTGTGAACTGCTTGAACTGAGGTCTGAACCGTTTGTCTCTAACTTTAATAAGACCAGGTGGCAATGACTGTCAGAGTTTAGGGGCAAAAACAGAGAAGCTACAGTCCGTTGCATGAAGTTTAAACGATGAAACTATGAGAGCAGAGCCTTTAGTAGATTGGGTTTTTAGGTTGCAGTGTGGGATGATGTAGTTAATTTCATAGTAGAGAAGATGGAGTGTCTTAGTGTAGGAGTTGAAGACATGGGAGCCAAGAAGGAGGTTGCGTTTTCCAAGGTGATGCTGTGATGTACATGCAGAGGGGAACTAGTGATGAAATAATGGATTTTGTTAGAAAGCGATTTAAAGTGGTAGTGTTTACTGTAAGGTAGTACTTGCAAACAGGGGGTAAATTATACTGTAGTTGTGTAAGCAGGACATATTTGCCTAAGGGTACTTTAGCAGGCTGGGAGAGGAAATGAGCTATCTTTTGGGCCCAGAATAGGAGGTAGTGGGCTTTGGATCTCACTTTCTAAATGTGGTCTTGGAAGTTGAGGGACTGGTCAAACCAGATGCTGAGGTATGTAAAGAAGTGGTGGATTCAGTTAGGATGTTGTTTAAGCCTTTGGTCAGACAGGACAAGTGGTTTTAGTGAAACAATTACTTAAGCCTGCTCAAGCTGTACATAGCCAGTAAGTCAATGAGAAAGGTACATGAGAAATAAATATGATAGCAACATGGAGTGAAAAGTAGGATGAAGCTCAATGACTTGTGTGTTTACCTACTTAGAGAATGAATGGCTCTGCTCGACAATGGCACAAGAAAATAATTTTCTTGGGTGGCAAAAGCCAGGGTACCTTTTTGGCTGGGCTTGTATAGGCCCTTGGGCCGATAGCCTAGTACCTACCTATGAACCTATGAATACATTAAATTAAATTAAATAAATATATATTACAAAATATCTACAAAAGCATACATCAACTGCAGGAAATAACACATCTTGAAAATGTTTTGTTCTCAGCATTATGTATGGCCTTGTAAATTGTGATAGTAAAAGAACATGTTAAAAGTGTTAAAATATAAGCTACTGTTTATTCTTTTGAATGACTTCTGCTCTGTTAGCACCCTGTGTCAGATTGGTGGTGGTGGTGTGTGTGTGTGTGTGTGTGTGTGTGTTGGGGTTGGGGGAGGATTGAATATTAGCACCTGCCAAGTACTCATGCAGTAAGTAATTCCACTGACAAATTTGAAACAGAAGATGAAACCGGTCTAGTTAGCTTCACATCTGCAGACATTCAGACAGCCCGCATCAGAAATTGAACTGTGCATGCAAGACATGTTCTCTGTGAAGCTATTCACATCAGGCAGTAGTTTCACTGAAAGGATGTGGTGTTGCTGAACAGTTTTCAGGGAAGAACCACAAAGGTCAGAGCTGATGATTAGAGGGGATACATTTTAAAGCTGTACTACAGTAATAAAAAGAATCACTGGCTGCTATCTGATGGCATTAAGTAAAGTTTAAAAACATATCCTTTTCTGTGTGAGAAAGAAAATATATAACATTTGCATAGATGTGTTTTTGGGGGCTTTGTAAATCTTTGAATAATTCAACATGCAATGAGTCATGTCTGGGTATAAATATTTGACATGGTTAACTTGGAGATTAGCAAACTTACACTACTAGAATATAACTGAATAACAGATTCCTGGTTCTGGGGAAAGGCTTTATTTTTTAACCATGTTAGACAGGTGGGCTGTCTGATAATATTGCATAAACCAACCTGGTTGTCAAATATGTACATAGATCATGCCTGCATTCCTAGCAAAATGTCATTAAAGGCACAGAAAGTCTGCTATTTCTAATTAGTAAGCATGTAGTAATATCCATGTTAATATGTAGTCCTAAGCCTTAAGACCTGTTTAGAATAAAACTAGGAACATTTATATCTTATTAAGGACATAAGAGCTGTAGTCCTGTGAACTTGGATTCATAAACCATCTATTTCTAGCATCATTTCCTTATACCAGGTACGCATCAGGCACAATATGTATCATGGAGAATTGCAACACTCATCCATTACATACCTCTGCAAGTTTTATGCTAAAGGTATACAAAATTCCTGTCCATGCATGTGGTACAGGATGTGTGACTCAAAGGACATGAGTTCAGAAAAGAACCTAGAATCGATGGTGTAAAATGTTAGCTGCCCCTCACCAAAGCAGCTATCAGTCCACTGGGCCCCCAAATGGGGGACCTTACACCAAACAAATAAATGCTACAATTCAAAAACCTTTTCCATGTCCTGGCTGTGACTGGTATTTTTCCCCGACCCCTGGGGGAAAAATAAACACTCATGCCAGCCTTGTAGCTTACACAGCACCCACTCTGCCTTATACTTCTTCTTTCTGCTTTTTCCCAGTTAGGGGTCACCACAGTGGATCACTTGTCCGCTCATGATTGGCAGTGGAGTTTTATAGTGTCGAGTTGCCAGCCTGGCACCCAACCTTCCACGGAAGGCACACACATGCACACACTCACGCCTAGGGCCAATTTTTTTTGGAGTATCCAATCCACCTACAGCATGTCTTTGGGATGTGGGAGGAAACCAGAGCACCTGGAGGAAACCCACGTGACCACAGGGAGGACATGCAGACTCCGCACAGAAGGCACCCCAGCCGAGGATCAAACTGGAGAACCTCTTGCTGTGAGGCGGCAACGCTAACCGCTGCACCAACGTGGCCGCCCTATACTGTCATCTAATAAGTACAGTTCTAGCCTTTTAACTAGCTACCAGTCAATGACCAGCCCCCCCCCCCCACCATGCAATGATTGGTCTCCACTCATGGCCTTCCAGTCTTCTACTGTTATTGATTAATGATGCTTCCCTCCCCATTCTTAGTTTGTATGTAATTGTTGTGTTTATGTTTCACCACTCTGCGATACTAATGATCAGTGACCCAGCCTGTAATGCCACTTCCTTCTTGTCAGCAGTCAGAGTCCTATGTCCATTCTTCATGGCCTGCCCCACAGATAGAGTGACTGAAGTACCTGATTCACATTATCTACATTGTCAAATCCAACCACATTGCCACTGAACAATACCTTGGCCTTCTACTTAACTGAATTATCAGCGATCAATGCCCTGGCCTCGTTCTAAACACACATTTAGTGATTAATAACCTGGCCTCTTGCCTAAGCATACTGTGAATGAGCAATTCCTTTGCATCCTGTCTATGCACAATGTCAGTGATCAATGCCCCAGGCTATAGTACACTGTCAGTAATCAATGCTCTGCTTTCGGGCTGAATCACATGATTAGTCATCTATATCCATGACCCCTGCCTAAGCAAATTGTTGATCACAGTAACCCCTAAAACCTTCTGATGGCAAATGGAGGATTCCTATCCTGACATACTTGGCAAACCTGTCAGAACTGATCAGTGAATTCACTCTACCTCAACCCCCTCCCCAATGGAAGAGGGACCTTCTCTTTTGATTAGCATGTTATCCTGATGCCAGCTTCAGGAACAGCACGTTAGCCACCCAGCATTCGCAGTTACTAAGCAAATGAGTTGTATGATGTCACATGCTGATGTCATTCTACACGGCTGCAAACTCATCATGCCTCTCCTGTGAGACAGCTCTTTGCTACCATAGGCCTGACCAGTCTTTTCCATTTCCTGAAGCCTCTCTCATCGCATTCCATAAGCTGTCAGTGTGGCAGAGTCAGATACAGCCATGTGTAACTAACATTAACCTAAAGCAAAACGTTAAAGCATGAGCACCAGTCTGAATACTCTGACAGAGCATAAGCATTCCAAGTGCCTCAACAACTCTAAGAGTATCCAATGCCTTCTGCAGAGACACTCAGTGAAATCCAATCTGCATTAATATGGTCATTCCTTTGCACTGCAATTATTTGGTTACTTTGTTAATGTCTTTTCTGGTATGTATAAAACGTTTTTATGATTATTCCCTCCTGAATCAGCATCTTGCACATGAACTGGAAAGGCTCAGCTCTGCAAAAGCATAAGAAAACTACTAGCTGCTTCTACAGACTGACACTGTTATACACTGTGACACTTGGCCTATTAAGAAGAAACTAACATGAATCACAAATAGACTTTTTGTCTGACCTAAAGTACCAATATTCCAGAGCAGTTAAATTATAATCTGACTTCAGAAACAGTAATCAGAAGATAACAACATATTTGCTGTAAACCTATAAGGCCATTTATATACAGACTTTTGTTCTCAGAAATAACACAGGAGTACTGAGTTAGTAAAGTGATCTAGAAACACACACACACGCACACGCACACACACACACACACACACACACACACACACACACACACACACACACACGCACACGCACACGCACACACACACACACACACACACACACACACACACACACACACACACACACACACACACACACACAAACACTGCAGCCAAAACACACAAAGCAACACATACTGTTTGCTGAATGGACAAGAGTTATTCACAGTTTACAAGTCAAAGCTAACATCTATATTGCCATCTTACAGGGATGCCAAGTGGGGGGAAATAAACTAGGTCTAGCAATGTGTGACAAGTTACTGCAAAAAACAGCTGTTTCTGAGTGATGATCACCTTTATTAAACAGAATCTGTCTCACTGTAAATTACTAGCCATTTCCTCTGTTAGTAAATAAGGGCTTTATCACTTATGCTGATATGTTGTCAGTTTTAACAGACTGGGACTATAACAATGACTTAGAAACTTAGAATCTCAAGGAATTACTCAGTCAGTTATGAAAAATTATATGTATTGAAATAGTAAAGCAAATGCATGCTATGAATATCCATGTGCAAGGGCTGTTAAAATATGAAAACAAGCCATATATAGCAAGCAATGATACAGGAGATAAAAATGACTGCACCAGAAATACTGTGTAAGACAAGATGACTAAAGGTCGTCTTTTTGTTAAACCATAAGGGGTTCTTTCTATTGTTATAAGCAGATAACAAAAATAATATGACATAGTATAACATAATGCAACATCCCCACTCTGGGCCAGTAATCAAGGAGCCTGAATCCTCACCACTGACACTGGAGAGGGACATTCACTTGGAATGCAAATGGATACACTCAGTATTTTCAGATGCAGACTTCTCTGCATCAAGTACAATTTCCCTTAAGAGCAGACAGTGAATGCTCTCAGCCAAGGGTCTGGGTTTCTCTCTCTGTCTCTCCCTGGGTCCACAGTAAGCTCCCCACTGGCACAGCTGTACAGTTAACTCCTCAGCCGAGTGTCAAGCCAAGTCCTACACCACTCTCTCTGTGAAACCAGTGCTTTATGTCCCTGGTCCAAGTAGCTGACACACATACACTGTGAGATTATATTTTCACACACACACACACACACACACACACACACACACACACACACACACACACACACACACACACACACACACACACACACCTAGGAAAGGTTGTAACAGATCTGCCCACTGTGCCCCCTTCTGCCTAGGCTATAAAGTAGTTATCTCTGCCACCAGAATCTACAAACCCAACTACCTAAGGCTCTTGCAAGGGTACCCAATTATAGTGAATGAAATTAATATTAATACAAATGGTAATGTTGAGCAAACAGCCAGGCTTCAGGAGTGGCCACAGTGTCACCAATAGAAATAAGGACTCTCAAAGGTTAAAATATTCCCTAAAGGGAACAGCCACAATGAAAAGTTTAAATATATTTAATAATAAATGAAAAAAGAACATGAAAATATGAAATATCTATTTACAGTAAAGCAGACAAACAGAAACCAGTAAAATGCACAAAAGCAGTCCGGACAAGCACCGTAAAGCCCCAAAAAATGTTAAAGTCCTTGTTGTGAAGGCTGTTTGCAGTACAAGCTGCAACACTGAAATTGAAATCCACTGCACGTATAAAGCCACACTGAAGTCGGAGAAAACTTAAACCTTAACGCACTTTATTGTTAAAACAAGCGTTTTCGCTGTGGTTAAAACTACAGCTTCATCAGAGGCAGAAGTAAAATGCAGTGTCAGAGTCAGGTTTTTATGCAACACACCCACACCTTAATTAGTAATGCAATCACAATGAAGGCGTGTTAGCAGCATTTCTTGCAAAAGTAAATTCAACAACACTTTTCTATAAACATTTTTTATATGCAGACTTGTTATGCATTGTTTTTAGACTGCTTTTATTGTGTATATATTTCTTACACACTTTCATGCTTTTAATGCACATTTGCTTGGTGTATGAACGTAACAAACTGCTGATGCATCAATGTTTTATGGTTTCTAACTGTTTTAAAAGTATGAAACTACACACTTTTGAGAATGATCCTAAACAGAGCTTTCATTCCTTGAATTTACTTTTGCAAGAAATGCTGCTAACACGCCTTCATTGTGATTGCATTACTAATTAAGGTGTGGGTGTGTTGCATATAAACCTGACTCTGACACTGCATTTTACTTCTGCCTCTGATGAAGCTGTAGTTTTAACCACAGCGAAAACGCTTGTTTTAACAATAAAGTGCGTTAAGGTTTAAGTTTTCTCCGACTTCAGTGTGGCTTTATACGTGCAAGTGGATTTCAATTTCAGTGTTGCAGCTTGTACTGCAAACAGCCTTCACAACAAGGACTTTAACATTTTTTTGGGCTTTACGGTGCTTGTCCGGACTGCTTTTGTGCATTTTACTATTTACAGTAAACACCAGAGTTTTATTCACAGGAAATATTAAAAATAACACAGCTGGAAAGATTCACACAGTTACAGAAAGACAATGCATAACTATTCTCACTATATTTTCTTGAGTGATCTAGAGAATTACTTTTCTTTCTTACTTAATAGAGCAAGGCAAGATGAAGTAGGTGAGGGATCCTTCTGTGTCAGGTTCCAAGAGACAGACTGCTTGAAACTTCTGTCTCACCTAATATTAAAACATTACTTCTGCCAGAATGACATCACATACAGCTGGTCATCTGACTTCTGGTTCCCATGCAACCCACCATTGCTAGAAACAGCCAGGATTTAGTACCTACTTGTCAATAATACACACACAAGAGCATTGCTCAGATATGGTGCAGCTTCTGGAAGTCATAAAACAATTATAAACTTCTACTCCTCCTACAGACATTGAGCCTCTGGTTTCATTGAAAACTGTGAGATAACATCTTTATGGGCCTAGGCCCACTAATTTAATTTTCTTACTATATCTCAAAGTCAAGCAGATTGAGATTAACCTATTTTCTTCCAGTATCCTCTATTAAAACATACATATTTAAACTGTTACAATACAGTCAGGACCCATTGTTGGTACATTTTTAACAGAAGCAACTTTACAAATCCATCTTCAACACAAACATCTGGACAAATCACTTTGATATATGAATGTTATATAATTCTTTACAAACTTCCAGCTAGCTGTGCTGGCATATGTTACGCATCCACTGCCCTACTTCTCCTGGCATAGCAGGCAACACCTCACATCATCACATATACCTTCAGTGCATGCCTTACAATTGTACAGATTTTCACAGAATGTCTAGATATTTGCCTCATATTTTTGGTTCATTCCTCATAGAATTTGTGGTTTTCTGGCAAATCACTGAGGATTGAAACCACTAAATAATGACATATATTTGAGTTTCAGACTTGATATCCATTAGAAAAACAATATTAATGGACATCCTGTTATTCTAGCAACTTTCTAAATTAATAAGAGCAACGTTTAAAATTTGTCCCTGATTTTTGGGCCTTTGTCCCGCAGTATTTATGGAGTTGTCCGGATTTCTTGCACTTAAGAGGTTGAGAGGTATTCTTCAGTGTTATATCTGGAATAGATTGAAAAGTCTGAAATGCACACTTTGTTTACTAAGAAATCATCTAACAAGCAAGATGTCAATTGAATTAAATGCTGTAGGTTGAAATATACAATTAAGTGTGACATGAAAGAGCATGCAGTTGTTCCGATATTGAACCCCTGAAGTCCTTGAGAGTTAAATTTTGGGTTTTGAAGAGCTTCAATGATAAAACACAGATTTCGTCATATGCATCAGATTTGATATGTCCCATCAGTGAACAGCAAAATTCAAGGACCTGCTCATTTCCCTGAAGTTGTGTGACCATAATACTAATGAAGGGGCATGTTGGAAGGCTTCAGGGGGCACAGCCCCTTGCAACATGCTGGGTGAAGTTGCTTTTTTTCTGTAGTTTTTAAATATTTCTTCCAGGTTTTGCTTTATTGGTTTCATGTTGACAAGGTTTTACAAGTGAGGTGCATTATTTGGTTGGCTTTGCATGTTACAGATTCAATGATTCAATCTTCAAATGTATTGAATCTATAACATGAATTCTAAAACCACAAAGGATGTGACTGGGTATAGAGTATTTTCAGTATAATTATGATATGTGTCATAAGATACCTCTGGCCATAGAAAAAAAAATCAGAAGTAAAATATTACTTAATATACCAAAGCTCATAAAATTAAGTCAGGGATAAGTATGTGATGGCATAAGACGCATGGACCATACAATACAAACAACATGAATATGACATGATACAAAATGATACAAAATGATGAAGCACATAGAATATGGTCATGACAATCAGGGAACAAAGTAAGACATTACAAACAAGGGGGCGGGGTGGGGAGGAGAGCTAGCACCAACTGAGGCAGCCCTCCTCCGGTGAGAGACTATGCTAAAACTAATCTGCAAGTTTACAGTATGTGTGTGTGCTTACATTTACATGAGCTGAGGGGAGGGAGAGACAGCAAGTTTGCAAAGGAAAGTAAGAGTGACAGTCTAACCCATAAACAAATGGCCTTAAGTGACACCGTGCCAGCAGAAATGTCTTGTTATTACAGCTATGTTAGATACAGATAAACAGGATAAAGGAAAAAAGACAGATAGTGGTATCTGGTTGGGAAGTACCACAATGACCCAAGGACAGTACAAAGTATTACATATCAGGCTACTTAGATTTCTTTAGCAATGTTAATATAGTGCACCTGGGGAATGATAAAAACTCACCCTTTCCACTTCAAATGTCACTTTTTCCATTTGA
>NC_056751.1:819412288-819472288 GCF_019279795.1 Protopterus annectens | reverse complement strand
ATAACTGAAATATACTTACCTCGAGTCTGTATTCATTGACACTGAAACAGCGAAACACACTTCAGTGAACATTGAAAATTTTACTAGGGTAAGTAATCACTTGACCACTAAAACACCACAACACACATCACACTAAATCAAACCCACCAGTGGGGGGCTGTGCCCACACACACCCCCTAACTATATATACCAACTCAGAAATCACACTATGGTGGGGAAAAGGGCAAAGTTGTGGTGTTGGCCAATTGCTTCCTTACCCTAGGAAAGTTTTCATCATTCACGGAAGTGAATTTTGCTGTTCCACTGTCAATGAATACAGGTATGAGGCAAAAATATTTTGATTATCTAATGTAGACTTAGGGGTTATTCCTGTATCCCTCTTGGACAGGAACAATAGGTGCTGATTGTGCAAATAAGGGTAGAACTTGTCTGGGCTTGTTAGGGCCCTATGGCCATTAGCCTAGTAACTTCCTGTGATCCTATGATCCTATGAACTGGGCACTTGTTCACTGTTATTTATAGTAATTGTTGTATATTTCATTAAAATAAAGGAAACTGTATCTTAGGAAATGAACAAATTCCTGCCAGGATTTTTTTTTTTTTTTTTTTTTTAATCACATAGCAATTCCTGCTCCCATTTTGAGTAACTAGTCACCACTATTTTTAGATGAAAGATATACAATTATTAGTATTTGGATAACATAAAAGGAGACTG
This sequence comes from Protopterus annectens, assembly GCF_019279795.1. NCBI lineage: Eukaryota > Metazoa > Chordata > Ceratodontiformes > Protopteridae > Protopterus > Protopterus annectens. The sequence goes on along the minus strand of NC_056751.1, from coordinate 819,471,573 downwards.
TTACTTGTTCTCATGCTATATGTACCTTCAAGCTCATGAGGTCGGGCAGACAGCTGTGGGCAGGGATCAGGAGAACGATTTTAGACTTAGGGGGTGGGAGAGGGATTTTAGGGTTAGGGAGCGGGAAGACAGTTTTAGGTTTAGGGAGTAATCCGGGAATTTAGGTTTAGGGAGGGTGTTTGGGTTTTATGTTTAGGGAATGACTGGGGACTCTAGGGTTAGGAATGGGGAGGGGATGTCTAGGGAAAGGAAACTCAGGTTGGAAACTAGGAGGAAGTTTAATGGTTAGAGTTTGCACGAAATTAAGACTGCATAGTTTTATAGCTTCGGGTATTGGGAGGGCTACATAGAAATGAGAGATCTGGAGTTCAAATACTAGCTTTTCCCAGCAAATGACAGTGAATAGGTGTATCATAGACCCTATATATGTGTATACACACACACACATGTGCTCTCACGCGCATACAGACACACACACACATACACAGATGCACGTGCGCGCGTGTACACACACACACACACACACACACACACACACACACACACACACACTCACACACACACTCATCAACCATCCCTTTTCGATGTATTATTTCTTATTTCAAGATAATAAATGCAACTCTCCAGTCTTGTTTGATAGAGCCTAATAATGTAATAATGCACAGTCTAAACTCTAAAACCACTAAATATTACAATAGATGGTTTTGAAATGGGTGCCTGTTAAATGCTTGAGGGCCATAACTTCAATCTTTGGAGCTGCAGAAATGCATGTGCGAATGGGAAGATGCATACTAATTTCCTATACTGTAGTATTTTGCCGTATCCCCCACTCTTAAGGTTTAGCCATCTCAGTATTACTATAAGTAGAAAAGTTATTGCCTGTAGGCACCATATCAGTGGTGCAGAAGACAACCTCCCTCCCCATGCAAAAATGTTTGTGAAGTCTAACAGTGAGTTCTGGCGTGTCTCATACCTCTGATAAGGAGACTTTTATAAAACTGAAGTAGACAAGTAATGTTTCAAGCATGGACTGGAGGTAACTTACTGGTTACGTTTCTGACTCACAATTCCAAGGTCTGGGTTTCATTCCACTGTCTGTGTGGAATTTGTATGTTATTTACTTGTTTGTAAAGTAGCTAAGTGGGTTAGTACAAAAGACCTTTATCAGCTATGACCTGGGCCCGGGGCAGTTGCATTTAATAATGTACATATATCGAAAAGAATCACAAACATATGTATCATGTACAGACAATAAAACATAATAAGGTTAAAAAAACAGTAACATCAGTAACATTCAAATTAATATAGCATGACTTTACTTTAATAATACGATACTTCTGCTGTAAAGTCATAGCAGATGCAACAGATAAACATGATACCAATTTTAAAAATAATAATGTTTAGCCATTCTCTGTGAAACATTTGCAAGAAGAAATTTAGGTAAGATGAGGCCACACTGCATTCCTAAAGTCAATAAATGCAGGTTGACTTCTTATTTCACTAGGGAGGGAATTTCATGTTGTTGGAGTTATTTTGTTAAAGGCCGTTTCAGAGTTTGAGTCAGCAGACTATGACCTAATGAGGGACATTGCACATAACTGCAGAAACCTTGACAGGTTCTCCACTGATGTGAACAGCAGTTTTTTAGTTGGTGGGCATTCGGATACAAAAGCTTGTAAGCCAGCTAACAGAAAAGCAACTTGAGTTTTCAGTTATTGGAAGGTATACAGTGCCTTTTAATAACACAAATTGGCCCAATTTGACAGCATATTAAACAAATAAATCTACAAATCTTACATAAAATGATTTGGAGAGTTTAAGTACTCTGAGAGGTATCTAGTCTTATAAAGGATTGGGTACACCAATGTTTTCCCCACCTGTGTGTATTTTTTCTAAACATATTTCAGTTTCCTTCCACTTTCCTTCAACCTTCCTGCTGATATACACATTTGTATATTTGTATATGTATGGATACACTTTCAATAGATTAACCTGAAAAACACTGACCACAAAATGTAAAAAAAAAAAAAAAAAAAAAAAAAAAATTAAACCATAATAATAAAACTTCTATTTTTTGTAGGGGGTAAACACCCCTGCACTCCCACACCTTGCTAATTATATATACTAACTCTGAGATCACACAATGTCCTGGGAAGGGTCATATTCCCCATCTCTAGGGAATGTAAGTCTTGCATACCTATCAACATATGGGCCAGTGATGGTGAACCTAATGACACACTTGTCAAAGATGGCATACGCCACGACGTTTTGGTGAAATGTCAGCGATCACCAACACCCAAGTTACCAAAGACACTACTTTTGCAATAATTTCTCATGTCAAGTGCACTGAATTATTTTGGGTTTGGTGTTTCAATAGCTCCTGGCACACAGGGTTCACCATCACTGAGTCATATGCCTTATTGATCAAAATGTGTTGACAAAATAGATGCCTACTTAAACCACACTCGACTAAAGGAAGTAAACCAATATGTGTGTGTGTGTGTGTGTGTGTGTGTGTGTGTGTGTGTGAACTACATTTGTACTTTCCTTGTAACTATAACAATCTGAAATGGATCAGTTCTCTTAAAATGTTAACAAATACGTTTTTTGAAAACATTGATTTAATGTCAAAAGTCAGTCTTTGCCAGAATGATGCAGGTTGCTCTTTACAGCCAGAGAAAGACATATACTTTTACAGCTATGAGGAAGGTGTGGCAAATGTGAAGTAGTTGACGCTAAGTGAATAGATGTCACACTTCCATCTCCAGAAGCTGGAACACTATCTCCATGATATGGAACAAATGGGCAAAATGTGTTACACTTACTGACAGCTTATCGACAAGTGTAGACAGGAAGATCACAGGATGGTGCAAACGTGTTATTTCATACATACAAAAACATATCCCATTCCCTTACAGTGATTTTCCATTGGATACATGTGCTGGACCGGAGTTTAAGCGATGTGTTAATTATTACACGAAGGGAACCTCTCTGAGCAAGCATTTATAATCAAACTACTGATTTTGTGAAGATACCGGTATTTTCATAACCTTTGATGTACGGGTTTTATAGGGAACATTCCTTCTTTTTAGTTTGTTTCTCATTAGTTGAAATTCTGCTCATAAACAAGAAAATACAGAACGGTCATCACCTGCATGCATACATCTCAACGGCGTGTCTCCAAAGTACTATTTGGTGGAGATTTGAAGTCCGCGTAGCGCTGCAGAATGCAGTGCGTGGGGGTCCCCTTCCAAACCCTTAGCGCATTAGTAAGGGAAATGTCTTAGCTTGTCAAGGTACACAGTACAGAAGTGCCTTTCGGGGGAGGACAGGCACACAGCTGAAGGGTGCCTTTACACTTACTTCTCCTGCAGGCTGCATTACAACACGTCGCTACGTATTTCTTGAGGTATACTAATTTAACTTCTGCTTACCTCTGGTCCCAGGAAGTGCCATGGCTTTTACTTGGGTCAATAACTGCTTTTCCACGCTATTCCAACTGGATCTGATAGGGATTCTGTGAAAACCTTTTTCAAAGCACAACAATCTAATAAGCAGATTTTTTTTAAAACTTCTTCAGCTGTAGATCGGTTTGTGAAGGTTGCACAGAGTGAAGTCGGACTCTCTCACTTTATATTTTCATGCTGGCCTCACCGTCTCTGCGCATAAAGAGGCAGAGAGAGGCGGAGTCCAGTACTGCAGCCTCCAGTGCTGCAGCACGAGAGAGAGTGAAGGAGAAGAAGGGGGGTCGTGCTGCTCGCGCTTTTGTGTGCGTGTTGGGGGGGGGGGGGGGTGTTGAAGAAACAAGCTGAGTCACACACTGCAAACCATCAATTCCAGCAGAGGTTTGCAGAATACTGATGCCCAGGTCCTTATAGGATTGTGCGGCTCGACGGCTGTGATGGACATCTGTGGCGGACAGCACTGACACCGGGACCCGGGTCTTCTAGGCATTTTATCCCAGAGGGTGTCACAGCCTTTTAAGCAATAACGTTTCTCACTAAAACTTGATATTTCATCTCCCATGTCGCGCACCACTTAACTGTAATACAATGCCAGGCTTGCCAGCTCATAGATTAGCACTAAGCTAACTGCCCTTGCGAACCAATTTAAGCCTAGCCAATTATCCCTTGTGAGATTAAAACCTTGTATCTTGTGTTTGGAAGGCAAACACCTTAACAATTAGGCCAATAAGACATATTGTTTATTTATTGCCATCGCTTTATTACCGAAGCTCTTCGTTCAGTTTTAGATAAATGCGTTTTATTTCAGTTTAATTGATGAATATGATGTTATAAAGAAAATACGAAATATTTTAAACATAAATGATTTCCATATTTGCCTTTTTTTGCTATTTTATGTATCTCCCCCTTTGCGAGAAAAAAATTCCCATGAAAAAGAGGGATGGATGGCTTCAACAGGTGGTAAACAGCTCCAATCCCTTTCCTCGGTTTTCTGTGGGATCTTGGCAGCTTCCAACCACAAAAGGAAAGGACGACATTCAGTTGGGTAGCCAACAAATCAAGCTTTCAACTGTCCAAATTTTCTCAAGACTGTCAGATTCTTGTTTCATATTTTTTGGTCTGTTCCACATACAATTTATTTTTTTTCTGGCAAATCATTGAGGATCAAAGTCACTAAATAATGACATAAATTTGAGTTTCAGGCTTTACATCCTTCAGAAAAATGCAAAAAAAAAAAAAAAATGAAACCCTAATGCAGATGCTCAAACAGGGGTAAGCACCCCTTCAGTCTCCCCCACACCCCCTTGCTAATTTTATATATATATATATATATATATATATATATATATATATATATATATATATATATATATATACACTAAGTCTGAGATGTAGAATCGCCTGGGAAGGGTCGTATTCCCCATCTCCAGTGACTGTCCATCTTGCAAACCTATCAACATCTACCTTGTTGACTAAAAGGTGTTAACAAAATAACTGTCTACTTATACCACACTCAACTAAAGGAAGTAAACTGATGCTTATATGTGTGTGTGGTGGTGGAGGTGGGGGGTGCAGGTGCTTATGAACTACATTTCTGTTTTCCTTGCAACTGTAAGAATCTGAAATGAACCAGTTCACTTAAAATGTAACAAGTACATTTTTGAAAGCATTCATTTTATGTCAAAAGCCAGTCTTTGCCAGAATGATGCAGGCTGCTATTCACAGTCAGAGAAAGGCACATATTTTTGGATATATGTGCTGGTCAGAAGTTTAAGTGATGTCTTAATTAAGAGAACCTCTGAGCAAGCATTTATAATCAAACTACCGATTTTGTGACGATACCAATAATTTCATAACCTTTGATGTGTGAGTTATATAGGGAACATTCCTTCTTTTTCATTTTTTTTCTCATTGGTTGAAATTCTACTCATAAACAAGAAAATATAGGATGTTCATCTGTTGCATGCATTCAGCTCAATGGCATATCTCCAAAGTATTATTTAGTGGAGAATCTGAAGTCTGCGTAGCACTTCTGAATGCAGTGCGTGGGATCCCCCCTTCCAAACCCCTTAGCGCCAGTGCCAAATTTGCTATTCTATCAAATTTCTATGTTTAAAAGAGCAATATTTAAAATTTGTCCCTGATATGGAGCCTTTGATTTCTTACACCTAGAGGTTGAGAGGTTTGCAAAAAGTATATAAACTGCAGCTGGCAAACATGGAAAATTTTATGTGAAGTGCTTTGCTCTAAAGAATTATTCACTTAGGACACATACTGCTTAGACATAGTTGCATATTTATCACACACGAGATAAATTAGATTTGATGTTCACATATTTAGGAAAAATAATAAGATGCTAAATAAAGACTATATATATATATATATATATATATATGTGTGTGTGTGTGTGTGTGTGTGTGTGTGTGTATATATATATATATATATATATATATATATATACACACACACACATATATGTACATCATTTAAAATGTCATACTATTCCTGTCCAAAAAACAAAAAACAAAACTCCATTTCTGTGCATCCTTGTATGAAAAGGTTGAGACATTTCTAATTAGGACCTAACACGACCCCTCAAAAAAGATTGCAAATACCCATGAAAATTCAGAAACTTAAGATAACTAACTCAGTAAAGTGCAACCATTACTACTAATAGCATTATGTTATAACTGGGGCGGGCACTGTGTAATACTGGCAGTATTGTCTAATAATAGTTCATAGGTTCATAGGTTCATAGGTTCATACTAGGCTATCTGCCCAAGGGCATTTATAAGCCTAGCCCATAGTTATGTGGCTTTTGCCACCCCTTTAGTTTGAATAAAAACTATGCCTATCATTTTTCTGTGCCTCTGTCAAGCAGTGACACTGAAGTAATCCCTGGGGTATATCTGCGATCTCCCATCCATTGGTCAAGATTCCTCTTGAACAAGGCCAGCGAGGTGCTCTGCCTCACATGTACCGGGATTTTGTTCCACAGCATAGGGAGTCTCTGGGTGATGAATCTGTCCCTCCAGCACGTTCTATTTATAACCGTGTCAAGGTTTAAGTCTCCGCCCTTGTGGTTCTGAGGGATCTAGATTTTTTGAGGTGAAGCATATTCATCAAATCTGGGTTTGACATGGCCTTATATGTCAGGCACAGGTCACCTCTGAGCAAGCGGTATGAGACTGAATAGAGCTGGAGTTCTTTCAGTCGGGCAGCATAAGACATATTTTGAGACCCTTTATCCTTTTGGTGAGGAACTTTTGGGGCCTTTCAAGCTGCATCAGGTGTCTGGTCAGATACATTCCGAACGGGGCATTGTACTCAATCATAGGTCTAATGAGTGATGAGTACAGGGGACGATGACCTCCCTTGATCTAGATGTGAATCCCTTCATGATCAGGTGGGCGATATAGAAGGTTTTCCTAACTACTTTAGCAACATGAGTGTCAAACGAAAAGCTACTGTCAACTTGGGTCCCCAGATCCCTGATGACCTTTCTGTGCTCAGTGGATTGCCACCTATATGGTAGCTAGGGGTAACCTTGTTTTTCCCGAAGGGTATGACTATGCATTTTTTGGCGTTTAACTTCAGGCCATGGCTCTGGCACCAGTTATCCGTTTCTGTGAGGCCCTTCTGGAGGATATCTGTGTCAGATGTGTTTTCGACTATGGCGCCCAGTTTGCAGTCATCTGCAAACTTTGTCAGCCATAACCCTCCTGTGTTTGCTTGTACTTCAGAAAAGTAGATGCCGAACAAGAGTGGACCCAGGACTGAGCCCTGTGGGACACCACTTGTGACAGGCTTTGAGTCTGACATGGCTCCAGCAACTCTGACCCTGTGGGTTCTGTCACTTAGCCAGTTTGCAACCCATCTTGTGATGTATGGGTTTACATTCAAGCTGATGAGTTTTTCGATGATACCTGAGTGGGGTATTGTGTCGAAGGCCTTTGCCAGGTCGAGGTAGGCTGTATGGACTGCCTTTCCCTCATCAATGGCCTTGGTGACTGTCTCGAAAAAGTCAACCAAGTTTAAGAGGCAGGATCTGCCTTTGACAAAGCCAAACTGGGTTGGATCCAAAGTCTGCAAGTTCCCTATGTCTTTATTTATGAGTTCCATTATGATCCTCTCCATGGCTTTGCAGATAAGGCTTGTCAAGCTAATGGGGTGGTAATTTCCAGGGTCTGTGGAGGCACCGGCCTTATGAAGTGGGACCACAGTCGCCGTGCGCCACTCCTTGGGTACGTATCCTGAGGTGAGGCTAAGATTAAACAGCTGTCCTAACTGTGGGTTTAATTCCTCGTTGAGTTCATGAAGCACACAGCCGGGGACACCATCCGGTCCCATGGATGCTGTGTTTTTGCCTTAGTGAGGGCAGTTCTCACCTGGGCGTTGGAGATGTTTAGGGGCTACAATCCTCTGGAATAGATATGTCTCCTTTTGGGGGGGGGGGGGAGAAGTTTGCACTGAACCTGTCAGCCAGTATGTTAGCGATGTGTGTAGGTTCAGTAATTTTCACATCATTTTGAACTAATTCTGAGCATATCTGGGAGTTTCCTCCTAGGTTTCTAACATAGCTAAAGAAGGCCTTATGATTGTCTTTAGAGTCCTTGGCGATTTTTCTCTCAAAATTTGCCTTGGATGATTTTATGAGAGCTCTTAGTTTTTTACTTATAATGATCAAAGGTGTCTTACCTTTCAAGGATTTTGCTCTATCTTTTAGTAGCTTCCTCCTTTTGTTGTAGAGCTTGTTTATGGCTGGGGTCCACCAGACTGGACGCTTGCCTTTGGTACAGAGAGTCTTAGTTTTGTTTGGGATTGCCTGATCCATGCAGTCCTGTAGGTGCTGGTAGAAGGCATTTGTAAGTGATTCAGCGGTTTGAGTAATGTTTACCACTGGCTCAGGGGCCTTAAAGGAGACCACACTAGTTTTAGGAGTGTGAAATCGGCTTTGAGAAGTTTTTCACTGTGGTCTTTTTGTTTCAGGTGGGGCGGGATGAGGACCTCCAGCGAGATTAGTTTATGATCTGATCTCACCAGTGAGGGTATACTTCGGTGTTGAACATTTTGATCCCATGTTCATGATGATGAGATCAAGTATGTTTTCTCCTCTTGTGGGGATGGTGACTAGTTGTTCCATGGCATTTGAGTTTATGAACTCCAGGAATCTTTGGGTTAGAGTGTTCGGGCTTGAGTAGTGTTCCCAGTCTATATTAGGGTAGTTGAAGTCACCTAGTATGATGGTGTTTGGAGATACATTTATCCCTCCAATGTTTTCAGGAAGGCCATGTGAGGTTCCTGAGTTTGAGAGGGTGGCCTGTAACATGCTACAAATTGCAGAGCAGTCTTGCCTATGGTTAATTGCACCTGGATGGTCTCCGATGCATCGTGCGTTGCCACCAACCTTGAGGTGTGGGTGTCCTTTATGAATATGGACACCCCCCGTTTCTTGGTGTTGTCCGGATTTTGGGGCCGGAACGCATGATATGAGGTGAAACCTGTTAGTGCTGGGGTGCTCTCAGGAGCCTTGAACCAGGTTTCTGTCACAGCACAGACATCGATGTTCTCCATATTGAGAAGGGCCTCGAGTGCGTGCATCTTGAGATTGAGACTTCTGGCATTGAGCAGCATTACCCTTAGTTTTTCCTTTTTGGTGTTCTAGGGTGGTAGGTTTAGAATTTGAGCCTTGCCTAAAAAAGGCACTATGGGGGTGGCAAGAGCCTTTGCCAATATCCGGAAGCCCAGGTGTGACAGGTGCAAGCCGTCCCTTGCGAAGCAGCGTGGCTTGTCCAGCATGTCATCCCAGGCAGACAGACATTGGATCCCCTTTGAATGACACCAGAATTTAAGCCAATTATTAAAGCTGATCATCTTATCACTGTATTGTGGCATCATTCTAGGTGAAGGTAGGATACTGCTCAAGGTCAGGGTCATACCTGCCTGGGCTACATAATCAGAGAGCTCCTCGATGTCCCTTTTCATGTAGTCCAAGGAGGTACGTCTCAGGTCGTTGACACCAGCGTGGACAATGACTGAGTCGTACTTGTACCTGCTGTTGAGAGACCTGAGTGCTTGCGTTATGTGGCGGATTCTAGTGCCCGACAGGCAGCTTACTGTGACCTTCTCCTTACTCAGTCTGGTGAGCGGGACGTCAGTGTGTCTGACTATGGAATCACCAATGACAAGTGTGTCTGGCATTTTGTTTGGCCTTAAGGGCTGTGACTGTTTGACACTCTGACTGTGTGGTCTATGTGTTGCATGTGTTGGGTCGTGAGGTGGTAGTTGTTTGGGTGTCTGCTTTGGTGGCCTCTGCTGTTTTGGTAAATTTTTGATCAGAGCCTCCGAGTATGTCTTTGTGTGTGAGTATGTGTATGATTTGAAGTTGTGATGGTACCATGTGTGACTGGGTATGTATAGTGTGTGGTTACCTTCTCCTCCTGTCTGGTCTTGCCAGTCCTATGTTGAGAGAGCTCAGCCTCCAGTTTGGCCGTATAGTTGCATCTCTCGCATGTATTTGTGTTTTGTGGGAGAAGGAGAGGATTGTCTGTGTACATGAGGCAATTGTAACATTGCCTCAATATTCCCAGGTTCACCAGTTGAGCTGGAGAGGACACTAGCAACTGATCCCTCGACATACTAGAAGTAGTAGATAAAGAGACTTTCAAAGGACTCCGGGGGAAGTGGGTTTTAGGCTGGTGGGGTACTATCTATAATAAGAGTGCTTTATCAAGGTGCAAGTACTGTAGGAGTAAGTGCTAGGCTGTACAGATAGAGAATAGTCTACTTGGGAATCAAGTAGAGATGAACTTTTCAGTTATAGGATATGCTGGTTAGATCAGCAGTACAGCTCGAGGAAGGTAGTTCTAAGGGAAAATTTGAAGAGTGGAATTTAGATGGCCCGAATAGTTTAACCGCCGCTGCTCTTGTGTGCAACAGTTATAATGAGATCTTATTTAAAAGCAATAATTATTTCATTCTTGCCTGCCATTTAAGTTGTGATGCCAGTGCCCTGGCCCAGCAATCAAGGAGCCTCACTCCTCACCACTAACACCAGAGAGGATGTCCCATCTATGAGGAAAGGATAACAAATACACACAGTAAAGTGCAATTTCCCTTAAGTGCACACAGAGATCACAGTCAGTCTGGGGCTGGTTTCTCCCTTGCCCTCCATGTCCCCAGTAAGACACCCCACTGGCATAGCTATAGGGTCCAGAGCTCAGCCTAGCTGGCAAGCTAACCTCTAGTACCCTCTCTGTCCAACCAGTGCTTTCTTTCCCTGCAGTGGCTGACACACACACAGACACACACACACACTTTGAGATAAGTATTTATACAACTTCACAGACACTCCTGGGAAAGGCTGACACAGATTCTCCAGCTGTGTCCCTATACCCATACTATAATGTAGTAATTATTGCCACCACCAGCTAATATTTATCAGCTACTAAAAGGCCCTTAAAAGGGTGCCCAATTATTACTGTGCAATATTATTATACAATGGTAGTGTAGCTAAGCAACCAAGGCTTATTGGAAGGGCTTATTACAGGATCACTTATAAGCATGCAATGTACTCTAGAGCTTAACTTATCTCTACATAAACCAGCCACAGTTCAAAAGGGTTTAAACATATTTAATAATAAATACTAAAAACACAAGACAATACTACTACACCACAGTGCTATTCAAGAGTTCAGATATCACACAGAAACTTAAAATAATACAGTAGAAACGGTCTGATATGAATACAGAAAAACACTTAGTCTAAACCTTCTAATTCCTAACTATTCCTAAGAGTAAACACTGCTAAAATCCTACTTACATACAGAGAGCATAAGACAGTGCTGAGTTAGATGTCCAAGATCAAAATGCTTACAGTGTCTCTCTAAGAAGTAGTTTTTAAAATCACTAACAGACATTTCTGCTGGGCCCTCCCAGATTACATTATTCTCATTTAGTTCCCATTACATCATTTCTTTGACACTTAGCCTGGAGTTCCCAGGCCAACAGGCTACATTATTTATAAAGCTAACACCTGCTCAGGAAGCTACAACAATAAAGGGCATTTTATATGTACACTCTAGTAATTATTCCTTAAGTTCAAACAATAGAAATAATGTGTTCAGCTAGCCTATTCGGCACCACTATCTAGATCAAAGGACAGATTTGAAATAATTTTAACTTCAAAAGAAATATTTGAAATGCTTGACTTAGTTTTCCTTATGGCAATGTTGCTACAATCTTGAAGTTCAACATTTTACAGTGTTTTCTTTCATTTAAGAAACAAGCATGTATTTTAATTTATATTTACAAATGCCAGAATTATGTATCAAATTCTATTTGGCTAGGCTGGCAGCCTTCACCCATCACTACCCATTCTTCACATCTCTGCCCCCTGGAGTACTCAAGCTAGTTTTTCAAGTGACCCTTGATAAACGCCACTTGAAAGGGTTAGATCTATCTGAGTGTACAAGAAACAAACAAACCCTGCAAGTAAGGCAACTAACTGCCAGGTCCCAAAATTCACATAAGTCAAAGTCAATGACCAGCAGACAGTGGTATATAACACATTATAATACATTTATTGTTGGTGCTTAGAAGCACATTATTCCATAGAGTGAAAATTTCACCAGACCAGTTTCGGCTGTAACAATAAAGCCTTCTTCAGTGTGACATAACAGATAACAGAAAAAAAGACAGAAGAAAAATTCCTCTTTTTATAAGTGTGTCAATCAAGCCTAATGTCAGTCACCTCAATTTCTTAATGGTGCTCATTCAAACCTGGAGAAAACAAACCTCCTGATTTAATAATCCATTTTTTTCTCCACTCAGTTTAGAATCTCATGCCAACCAGCAGTTTTAAATCTGTTGCCTTGGATCTTATCTATAATTGTGAAGAAAAAGCTGGCATTGGGATGTTTAACTGTGTGCTTATATAAGGAATTAGTAAGACGTTTATGTCTGATATCACACAAGTGTTCTGCAATCCGAAACTTAATAGCCCTAGATGTTTGTCCCACATAAAAAGCTGAGCAACTAGTTTTAGTAGTAGTAATACAAGCATGGTTTACACTATATCTTGTTCTGGGAAAAGTCAAACCAATTCGGTGGTTTATCTGGCAACGTGTAGTTGCTCAGCTTTTTATGTGGGACAAACATCTACGGCTACTAAGTTTCGGATAGCAGAACACTTGTGTGATATCAGACATAAACGTCTTACTAGTGCCCAGGGCCGGTGTTAGCATTTTGGAGGCCCGCAGCAGATGTCAAGTTGGGGGGCCCCTTGGGCACTTCAAGTCTACGTATCACCTTGTCACTGCCACCCTTCTTAAGCAAAATTTTAGTTAATACTGCAGACTTTTAGGAGTATTGTATACATACTGATCTGTAGCTATAATACTTTTATATTACAACAGGCCTGTGTACCACACTATGTTGGACCATCTCACAAAGGGATATTCACAGTTACTGGCATTTAGCTGCAACAATGATACATTGCAGCAACTTTATATACAGGTCTGGATTTAGGTGAAATGGCACCCTAGATCTACTGTTTCAGCACCCCACCCCCCATATACACGCATACCCTCCAGTCTTCCCCTAATCTCAGGCTCCCCATACTATGCACACTACATTTTTCTTCATTTTCTCTCATTTTGCCTTACTCTTCAGCTTTTTCAAGAAGCCATAACTCCCTATATGCTCTGAAGTGCATTTTAAAGATTTTTTTTCTTTTTACACAATCTTTTCAACCAATGATGAGTTGAACAGAAATTATGATTGAGGAAAGAAATTGTGTTGCTAAACAGCTTTAGTTTTCCTTGCATCCTTTCAACACATCTTTCCAGACCAACTCAGCACAGTAATAACCATTTAGGAAATAACTCAAATAAGCCAGGGCCCAAGAAGCCATATGGTTATAGATGTTCTGGGATGTAGTTTAGAGCATTTTCTCAGCTGCTTACTCCAGTGGTGACCTAAATAAAAAAAATGAGTAAGAAAGGAATTTCAGTCTTATTTTTTACTTTCAAGAAAAAATCTAAGTTGTACCCAAGACTTAATGTTCAAAGATGACAAAATTATAGCAACAATAAACTAACAAGCAAATTGTCTGGATACACAAGTCCTATCTGGGAACTGCCTGCCTCCCTACCCCCCCCCCCAAAAAAAAAAATGCCTAAGCATTGCTCTGGTGTTAGACTGGGATGAAAGCAGAGGTTCAGACTACCACAGTCATGTATTTCAAGTGACTGCAGACATACATATACATAGTAGGCCTCCTCACTCCTCAACCCAAACTGTCAAAGGCAGCTACTTGTATGCATTCCTGAAGTGAGGTTGTGAGGAAAGTGAAACAAATAATGACTGCAGTAATGCACTCTGCTTTGTTGTTCCTAGACAGTACCTTGCCCTTACACAAGCCATAATAGCCTTCTTTCTACACCTCTGAGGTCTATGAGAAAAGTAAAACAAAATGATGATCATACTTCAGGAATGCATACAAGTAGCTGCCTTTAACAGTTTGGATTAAGGAGCTGTAATAAACACACAACCCTCCCTCCACACCACACACACACAACATACACCAGCTTCCTGTACCCACATATCCAAGCAGGGCTGGTATTAGCAATGGTTACAGTTGAAGGCAGAGGCCATTGTTAGCTTTATCCTAAGAGGGTCATATCACAGCCTGTTCAGGTAAAAGATTATAATCAGAAAATTAATACATTTTTTTCTCCTCACTTTTCCCCAATCAGCAACAGCTTTTGTGGGGCCCCTACAAAATCAAGGATGATTAAGTGAGCCCCCTGTATCCATTGATATACTCTGGAGAGTGAGGGCCCCCAGATTCTTCGAAGATCTAAGTGTCTAAATGTTCTGTGACATTTTTTATGCCTCACTTTTGAAATATAATTTTTACATTACATTTTTTACTGATACCCAGAAGAATAATGTTTGTGTCCTGGCATTAATGGGTGTGTGCACACAGATAAAAATCACTAATACTTTTTACACACACACACATACACACAACCACACGCACACACACACACACACACACACACACACACACACACACACACACACACACACACACACACACACACACGTATAAGCTGTAGCATTACTACTTTTGTGTACCACTGGTACTGGCACACCAGATCAGTGACTGCTATTTAGCCGTTAAACAGGGGTCTATATTAGATCACCGAATGCTTAGGTAAGCAAACGGTGATTAATCGACCTCATATAAGCGAAAGCTTACAAAATCGAACTGTCAGAACAGCAATTTTTTTCCAATGGAAAAAAAATTGCTGTTCCAACAAAATAAAAAAAAAAAAAAAGAAAGCACATTAGAACATGAGATTAAGAAGGGGGCTTCACCCCCCACACATCCCCTCTACTTAAATATACTAACTCCGAGACTGCACTACAGTGCCTAAAACAGTACCAAAGCGGCCAAGCGAAGTCTTTCCCAGGGAAAGAATTCGCTTACATGCTGCTTCGATATTTTGCAGTTTCGGTTTTGTCAGTTCAACCAAGACGCATTCGAAAACATGCGTCTTCAGTCTGCTGATAGGAACCCATTAAACAGTGGCAGGTGTAAGTCACATACTTTTGTTCTGCCCTTCATAAAAAGTTTGATTTGCTTGTGAATCATTCAGGACTACAGACAGTCAGTAAATCCAGACATCAGAGTTTTATACTTATTGAGCAAAAAAAATGCATGTTGATGCAAAATGTGTTATTCTATTAACTTTTTAATTGAATTAGAGTAATATTTAAAACTTGATCCTGATTTTGAGTCTTTATTCTGGTATTACTGGTATTGGCGCTGAACTCTTCAGCAAAAAAGTTGGGGGTTAATAGTATCGGCTCTTCTGCCATTCTTTATAAAACTCCCTGTACAAGAAAACCATCCCTGAAGATCAGAAGCATCAGCTGTTCTTAAACTCCAAGATATGCATTGAGATCAGTCATGCTGGGATGATGATCTCTCTAGTGTTTACCTTGCCTATGTTCATTACCAGCTTTATTATAACTGAGTCATATAATAGCCCTGTTCAGGTTAACCAAAATAATCAGGAAATCAATACATTTTTTTTCCTCCTCATTTTTCCCCAATCAGCCACAGCTTTTGTGGGGCACCCACGCAGTCAAGGATGATTAGGGAGGCCCTTGCAGCCATGGGTATTGCAGGTACCTAAAGCTGGATATGTTAGTTTTAGTGGAGAGAATGTCCACTAGAAGGGTTTAACTAAGCCAAGGGCACTATGTCAGTGGTAAAATATTTAATGGAATTGTGAAAGCTGTTGCTTGATAAAACACTGTTACTATAACCAGCAATATCTTTGAATTTTAAAGGAGATATAAATAAGAGTTATTACACACATGGTTTATTAAATATGCAAGATTCCTGTGCTAGCTTTTGTTGTTTTGACAGACGTTACAAAATATCAAGATAAGATGACTTGCAGTGGTTGGGGGCCCCCAGGAATAGGGGGGCCCCCAGCGACTGCAGGGTTTGCTGGTGTCTAAAGCCGGCTATGCTAGTGCCTTATATAAGCACACATTTATACACCCCAATGCCAGGTTTTTCTTCACAATTATAGATAAAATCCAAGGCAACAGATTTAAAACTGCTGGTTGGCATGAGATTCTAAACCGAATGGAGAAAAAATGGATGATTAAATTAGGAGGTTTGTTTTCTCCAGGTTTGAATGAGCACCTTTAAGAAATTGAGGTGACTGACATTAGGCTTGATTGCCACACTTATAAATAGAGGGATTTTTCTTCTGTCTTTTTTTTCTGTTATCTGTTATGTCACACTGAAGAAGGCTTTATTGTTACAGCCGAAACCGGTCTGGTGAAATTTTCACTCTATAATGTGCTATATACCACTGTCTGCTGGTCACTGACTTTGACTTATGTGAATTTTGGGACCTGGCAGTTGCCTTACTTGCAGGGGTTGTTTGTTTCTTGGATTACATTGTTTCCCTGCTGTGGGCCTGGAGCTTCCTGCACATCAAGATTCAACTAGCGTTGGAAATATTTTTGTTTTTTGTTTTAAGTTTAGTGGCTTTTCAAACCAATGTCGACAAGTATCGTTTGGCTCAGCAAATTGGTCTGTTTACCAGCGTGAAACAGGAGAACACCTTGTTGTTACAACCCGCTCTTATGGGTTTAAACTAGACAAGCAGATTGTGGTTATTACGAACATAATTTGTTGGTCTTTCACTTGGTGAGGAACCTGTTTTTTTCTGTGGTTTAATATCAGGGAAACAGCATTTAAACTTTTTAACTACAGTTCGGCAGCTCTATGCTGCGTGGGTAACAACATTCACTGGTTGCTATGTTTGTATTTGGAACATTGGGTATGGTGACATGCTTTTGCCTAAACTAATGCCATCATTAATGGAGTAACTTTTTGCTCGTTACTATTTAACTGTAAGTTTTTCATTTTCGTTACTTTTTTGAGAGTGACTGCATCTGTTTTTTTACCCCTAAGGAGTTTAAACAACATAACAACTGTTTCCTGGCAGCATTTCAGTATATGATTGGAACTTTTTGACTTTGGGCTTACATGCAGATCTGTTTTTGAATAACAACTGATGGGGTCACTTCCAGTTGCGAGGCTGCATCTTCAGTGATCCATCTTTTTTGTTCTTTCTGCTTTTTAACTCAAGAAACGAACATTTTTTGGGACAATAAATCGATCACTTTTGTGGACTTTTAGCCAGCTGGCTATTTTTGAACTTTTGATACAGTATTACTGATTATTTACTCAAAGGGCAATATCTAACTAACTTTGTGGATTGTATATGACTATTATTGCTTGTATGCGTTAGACCTTTCACTACTGTTGATTCAGTAGCCATTCTAAGCTTTGTTGCTTATTTTTGTTAATAATTCATCAGTATTATAATGATTTAAACTATAGCAATAAGTGGTTAATTGAACAAAGGAACATTATTATGCCTTAACTGATTGACTAGCAGCGAATTGTGATTCAAACATTGAATCATTATAGTATTAAGCGTTTCTACTGTATTTATGTAAGGGTGCTATTTGTATTGTTCTCATGCTTCGTATGGACATTACTTTTTGCATGTGATTTTTTTGAGTACTACGGACAAGTGTGATAGTGGAATATTTGTACATATTTTTTCACCAGGGGGTTCTCCACTAATCCACACATTACTCCTAACTATAGCCATATTTGACTAACAGTCTTTGTAGCACCTATATTTTTTTATTTTGGATTTTTTATTTAGCATCCTTTGATATGCTTCCTCGGGTCTATATTAGATCACCGAATGCTTAAAAAAGTGAACGGTGATTAATCGACCCTATATAAGCGAAAGCTTACAATCTCGAACTGTCAGAACAGTGATTTTTTTTCCTAGGGAAAAAAATCGCTGTTCCAAAACACATACACACAACACAAGCACACCAAACAAACAGCAATCCGCACACATACACCTAAAATCTGACACCTAACCCTACACTAAACTATACACACACCACTAACTATCCACTTACCTTAACCCAAACCCTAATCCTAAGGTCCGTCACTATCTCACACTCACCTCACCCAACCCACCCTAACCCTCACGTCCACACAATCGCACACATACCTAACCCGCGCCCTAACCCTAACTCACCTAACCCGCCCTAAAACTCACATCCACACAATTGCACACTTACCTGAACCCAACCTGTAACTTTCCACCACAGCACTGAAAATACAGAAGCAACAGAAACGGACAACTAAATTCTTTCCCTAGGAAAGAAATTTGGGTTTCTGTTTGCTTCGATATTTTAAGCTTTCACTTACATAGGGTCGATCAATCACCGTTCACTTTTTTAAGCATTTGGTGATCTAATATAGACCTGGTTCCTCAATGTCTATATATTTACACATTGGTCCATTATTTTCTAGCTTGATGAGTCTGATCTGTATTTTATTGACAACCATAGCTATAGGCTGATATTGCCCGATTCCTACTAATGGGCTCAGTTTAGCTATTTGGTTAATGTTTATGGTTTAATTGTTACCGATGGTCTCTGTGGACTCATCATATATTGAGCCCTATCTTGAATGTACAATATTTCTCATGTCTAATATTCAATGGCTTTAATTTGTCCTGCCTAGCAATTTATATTTTATACATATTCTTTTACCTTGCTAAACTGGACACAGACATTAGCTGAAGGCTGATATTGTCCGTTTTTCTGATCTGGGACTCAGCTCAGCTTTATGGTTAATACTTTTGGTTCGTTTAATATCTGTGGTTTTTGTGTCCACTGTTACGAATGGGTTCTTTTGATCATAATGGGCATATAGACATTGATACTTATTTGTCTCTATGATTGCCGAAAGCATCCAACTAATTTTTGGGTGACTTTGATAAATATTACTTCTCAATATTGGGATTTAATTATTTTCTTTTGTTGGTGCTACATTGGCAACTAGTTAATATGGATCTTAACAATTTGCTGAAAGGACTAGCTTCTGACCGGAATGATCTGACGGTTTTTGGTTTGGATGGTGACAACCCGGGTGAAAATGTTTGTACATCTACACCAAATGATAATTCATTAGCAACACAATTTATACAACTTGGCAAGAGTATGAAGCTACTATGAAACAATATATGGCATTTAAGGCTATTCAAAGCTTACATGCACAAAGACATTACGCCCAGAGGTTTGAGAGTTAGGGTACTGTCCTTAGTTCACAACAGTGATGATTTGTTGATGAAAGCTTGGCGGGAGGCCCAACATAAAGCAAGTATGGCCTTTGTTGAGGTCCTGGTGGGCCATTATGAAAAAACTATTGACCATGATTTACTGGAAATCACCAAAACGGTTTATTCTATTAAACTTTTTGAGAGGGAACCCCTATTTTCTCCCAGTTTCAAAAAAACTTACCCAAGAGCTTATGACACATGAGGAATTATTGAAAGACAGGAAAAAGAAAAAAATCCATAGAGATTTAATGGATTACACTAATGGAGATCCTTTCTCTAAAAACACAGCCAAGCATGTCAGATTTCAGCAGTCACCCAAATTTGTATCTAGAAAAAAGCGACCATGCTCTATTTTGAAAAAATCTACCTCAGGTAATGATACTTCAGCTATTGAATCAGATGTGCAGGGCACCACAGATTCACCCACAGCCAAAAGGAACAACAATATCCCTTTAGACCTACACAAAAGTGGGGAGGAAGGAAACACAAACAGGGTATATGATATGGAAGGTCTACTACGCATGTTTGCCCAGAAATAACGAATATGAATGTTTTAAATATTTCTTCTTTTCCCTTGTCATCTACACATATTGATATACTCAATAAAGGATTATCATTCATTCCTGGTTTTTATGTTGTCGAAGATGAATTTGCTAAAGATGATATATCTTTTTGTAGACTTCTTAACTTACATTTATTTTTCCATGATAAGGTTTCCACTGACTTCCAGGCTGATTTTTATTATCATAAATCCACCTTTCAACCCCCAATGAACCCCAATGTCATGTTGTTTCAGAAAAGTGTCCTTAAAGATATTCAATTTTTCTCTAGAAAACATTATTTTGGCCCTGACAATCTCTCAAAGATCCAATCTGATTGGAACTTGTGCTAAACCATGAATTGGTTATTTTATCTGCCGACAAAGGTGGAGCAGTGGTGGTTCAAGATTGGGTGAAATATAATACTGAAGCTTTGTGGCAACTTTCTAATGTTTGCCACTATACATCTTTACATTTTGATCCTACACCCACCTTTAAGAAACAGATGAGTTTCTGGCTCTAGCTGAAGAAGAGGGCATTATTTCTAATAAAACATTACATCATTTGACTGTTTATGATCCTGTCCCACAATATATTTATTTCCTGGCCAAGATACATAAAAATTTACAAAATCCACCAGGCAGGCCGATAGTTTCAGGCCATTGTTCCCTGACTGAACCTTTGTCACAGTTTTTGACTAAGTACCTAAAACCTTTGTTGAAGCATGTACGTTCCAGAATTCAGGATACCACTGAATTCTTGAGGATCATTTCTGAGTCCCAGCTTGAACCGGGTTAGTTATTATGTAGTTTAGATGTTACAAGTCTGTACACCAACATCCCACATTAGGCCGGCATTGAGGCCTTAAAATATTGGCTTGATAGATCTGAACTTTATCCCCCTGAAATTAACACCTTATTAATTGACTTAGCTGAACATGTGCTGACGAAAAATGTTTTTCTCTATCATGATTCTTACTATCTACAGATTAAAGGTATGGTGATTGGGGCATCATTTGCCCCCTTATATGCCGACTTATTCATGGCTTACATTGAAGAGAACTAATATATGACAGTTCACATAACATTGTTCTACAGGACATGGACATATGGAGGCGTTGGTATGGAGGTCGGGTTCTGAATACCTTCAAGAATTTGTGAGTTATCTTAATGAAAACAAATGGGGAATTCATTTTACAGATAACTACAATTTAGATCAGATTGTGGCGACCCCTAACCAGGAAAAGCCGAAAGACAGTTTACTTTTCTTGATGTATTAGTTACTAAACAATTGGATAACACTCTTAAATCTGAAATTTACCGTAAGTACCCCCAATATAATTCATTCCTCCATGCCACCAGCTATTATCTGCCACATATTTGTAAGGACATTCCTAAATCTCAATATATGAGAATCAAACGCATTTGTTCAGATGACCGCTCTTATCAGAAATTCAGGGATGACTTAACCACCCAGTTCTTACAGAGAGGCTACAAGTCAGGACATGTGTTACATGCCAGGAACACGGTTGATTCTATACAGCGTGAGCACTTGCTTGAATATCAATCCAGAGCTGTCAATACCAACCAGGTAATTTGCTTTGTTACCACTTATGGGCATAATCCTGCCAGATTAATTAATAGTGTACAACATAATTGGAATATTCTCAAGGCAGATGATAGGTTAAATACACTGCTGAATGATAGATGCTTGTTTTCCTACAGGAAGGGCAGGAATTTGGGATCCATTTTCAGCCATTACAAAAGGGGACACTGCCCCTTACGTCCAATGATACACTCTACCCTTTTAGGGGGCCACTTATAAGGATGTTTCCCATGTGGTCACTGTATGTATTGTATTAATATTAACAAATCCACCAGTTTTAGCAGTAGTAATACAAGCATGGTTTGTACTATATCTTGTTTTGGAAATTGTCAAACCAATTGGGTGGTTTATTTGGCAACGTGTAGTTGCTCAGCTTTTTATGTGGGACAAACATCTAGGGCTATTAAGTTTCGGATAGCAGAACACTTGTGTGATATCAGACATAAACGTCTTACTAATGCCATATATAAGCACACAGTTAAACACCCCAATGCCAGGTTTTTCTTTACAATTATAGATAAGATCCAGGGCAACAGATTTAAAACTGCTGGTTGGCATGAGATTCTAAACTGAATGGAGAAAAAATGGATGATTAAATTAGGAGGTTTGTTTTCTCCAGGTTTGAATGAGCACCTTTAAGAAACTGAGGTGACTGACATTAGGCTTGATTGCCACACTTATAAATAGAGGGATTTTTCTTCTGTCTTTTTTCTGTTATGTCACACTGAAGAAGTCTTTTGTTGTTACAGCCGAAACCGGTCTGGTGAAATTTTCACTATATGGAATAATGTGCTTCTAAGAACCTACAATAACTATATTATAATGTGCTATATACCACTGTCTGCTGGTCATTGACTTTGACCTATCTGAGTGTACCTCACCCCATTCCCTGTCTTGAAAGCCCATCTGCATTGGCATTGCTAATCCGACTGTGGTGCTGCACTGACATATCATATGCTTGCAACCCCAGGCTCCATCTTAGAAACTTGGCATTTTGCTGGCTGGCCCTGTTTAACCATATTAGGGAGTTGTGATCTGTCATTACAGTGACTTTTCTTCCATACAGATAAGGCTGAAGTTTCTACAATGCCCACATTATGGCTAGACATTCATTTTCTACAGCTGCATAGCGTTTCTCCCTGGGTTGGAGCCTACGACTGAGATAAACCACTGGGTGCTCTTCCCCCTCTGAAGAAATCTGGCTAAGTACAGCCCCCACCCCATGGTTTGAAGCATCCACCTGTACAACAAACTCTTTGCTGTAATCTGGACTGGCTAAGACAGGGGGTCCTCCCAAAGCTTCTTTAAGCTTCTGGAATGCCTGTTCACATGTTGGGGTCCACACTACCTTATCTGGCCTGTTCTTCCTTGTCAGGTCTGTGAGGGGAGCAGTTATGGTACTATAACTGGGGATGAACGTTCTGTAGTACCCTGCTATCCCTAAGAATGCCCTCACCTGCTTTTTGGTAACAGGGACAGGCCATGCCTGAATGGCTTCCACTTTGGCAGGTTCTGGCCTTATCTTACCACTCCCCACTCTATGTCCTAGGTAGGAGACCTCTGCCATACCCACCTGACATTTGCTCAGCTTAATGGTCAACGCTGCCCTCTGTAGTCTGCTCAGCACCTCCCTGACATGCTGAAGGTGCTCTAGCCAGGAATGGCTGTAGATGGCAATATCATCTAGGTAAGCAAGGGCAAACCCTCCTGCTCCTGCTAGGATATTATCTACCAGCCTCTGGAAAGTTGCTGTGGCATTCTTCATCCCAAAGGGCATCTTTGTGAACTTGTACAAGCCAAAAGGAGTCACAAAGGCGACTTCTCTCTAGCACTGGGAGTCAAGGGGCACCTGCCAGTAACTCTTGGTAAAATTAATGGTTGTAAGATACTTAGCCCCACCCAGCTGCTCTAGGGCCTCATCTGTCCTAGGCATGGGGTAAGCAACGACTCTGTGTGACTATTTAATTTCCTGTCGTCCACACAGAACCTGGTGCTGCCATCCTTCTTTGGCACCAACACCACTGGGGAGGCCCAGGGACTGTTGGACTCTTGAATCACCCCTAGTTACAACATCTCCTGTACCTCCTCCCTCAGGGTCTGTCTGACTCTCTCAGGCACCCTATAAGGGGCCTGCCTAATAGGCCTTTGGGGTTCTGTATCCACCTGGTGCTGCACCAGGTGGGTGCACCCTGGTTTCCCAGAGAACATGTCCCCAAATTCCTGCAACACTGCTCTGACTTCTCGAACTTGGGTTGGTGATAGCTGCTGGAACATTGCTACCCCTTCCACTGAGGTGTCAGGCCGAGCCTGCTTAACATACAAGGCCATGTCAAACCCAGAGATGTTGGATATGCTACACTTAAAGAAATCCCAATCCCTCAGAACCACATGCTCCAGGGATCTACATCTTGTAATCACAATAAACAAAACATGCTGGAGGGATAGGTTCCTGACCCAGAGACTCCCCAGACTTTGGAATAGACTGCCCATACATGTCAAGCAGAGCACCTCTTTGGCCCTCTTCAAAAAAAACCTTGATGATTGGATGGGAGAAAGGAAATTCACCCCAGGGATCATGTCAGTCACCCTGCTAGACAGGGGTCCAGGAAAGTAAATAGTGTGGGAAGAAATAGCAGGGGAATTGTTATGGCTAGGCTTGTATAGGCCCTAGGGCCGATAGCCTAGTACCAACCTATGAACCCATGAACCTATGAACCTCACTGAGGAGATCAGTTCCTAGAGCTCCCTCAGACTCCTCCTGCAATCCACTGCAAATGCTCAGCAAAAGGGCCCCCTTATAATGGTAAGGTTTCATGTTAACATGATACAATTTGTGCCCCTGCCGTCTACCTTCCAGTTCCACCATGTAGTTAACATCACTTACCTTTCTTACCACCTTGTAGGGTCCCTCCCAAGCTGCTTGCATCTTGTTGTGTCTGACAGGAATGAGAAATTTACTGACCTGTTGTGCTTCTGTGGTCCAGTTACTCCCTTCCTCATTACCTCCATGACTCTGGCGAAGAGTCAGCATTTCCCTCTCATGCCTCTTCTGATGCTCCTTTTCTTTGGCTTCTATCTCCAAACGCCTGGCCTCCAGCTCAAGTCTCTTTAGCTTCAGCTGGATTTTTAAGTCCACTGCAGAAAGGTTGAGCTGTCCATTCAACGAGGATATTGCATCTCCACTGCCAGTCTGATTGTCCTTCGCAGAAAGGTTGATCTGTCCATTCTCTGAGGATATTGCATCTCCACTGCCAGTCTCATTGTCATCCTGGTTGCTATTTTCTGATGCAGCTGTAACCAAGGCTGCAATCAGGTCTGCCTTAGTCAGGTTTCCATGCACCAGTCCCCTATCCTGGCACATCTCCACCAGCTGGGCCCTTGTCAGCTTTCCATACTCCTCTGCTGACATGCTGCCTGCTCACCCTGACTAACTAAGCTAACAAAAGAAATAAAACAATTGTGATCTGAACCCTGAGTATTCACTGCGTGGCTGTTTTAGAGTACAAAACACCTTCAGAGATCACTGTACCTGAGCTACAGGATTCACTCTACCCACACCACTACAAACCAATTAGTCTTTGCCAACCAATTAATATGTGATGTGGATTTCCCTCCGCTGCCAAACACATGTGATGCCCGTGCCCTGGTCCAGCAATCAAGGAGCCTCAATCCTCACCACTAACACCACAGAGGATGTCCCATATATGAGGAAAGGATAACAAATACACACAGTAAAGTGCAGTTTCCCTTAAGAGCACACAGAGATCATAGTCAGTCTGGGGCTGGCTGCTCCCTTGCCTTCCAGGTCCCCAATAAGATTCCCCACTGGCACAGCTATAGGGTCCAAATCTCAGCCTAGCTAGCAAGCTAACCTCCAGTACCCTCTCTGTCCAACCAGTGCTTCGTGTCCCTGCCCAAGTAGCTGACACACACACACACACACACACACACACACACACACACACACACACACACACACACACACACACACACACACACACACTTTGAGATAAGTATTTATACAACTTCACAGACATTCCTTGGAAAGGCTGACAGATTCTCCAGCTATGCCCCTATACCCAGACTATACAGTAGTAATTACTGCCACCAGCAGCTAATATTTATCAGCTACTAAAAGGCCCTTAAAAGGGTGTCATATTATTACTGTGTAATATTAATATCTAATAGTAGTGTAGCTAAGCAATCAAGGCTTATTGGAAGGGCTTATTACAGGATCACTTATAAGCATGCAATGTATTCTAGAGCTCAACCTATCTCTGCATAAACCAGCTACAGTAGAAAAGGGTTTAAAAATATTTAATAATAAATACTAAAACACAAGACCATACTACTACACCACAGTGCTATTCAAGAGTTCAGAGATCACACAGAAACTTAAAATAATACAGTAGGAACAGTCTGATATGCATACAGAAAAACATTTAGTCTAAACCTTCTAATTCCTAACTATTCCTAAGAGAAAACACAGTGCTAAAATCCTACTTACATACAGAGAGCATAAGACAGTGCTGAGTAAGATGTCCAAGATCAAAATGCTTGCAGTCTCTCTCTGAGCAATAGTTTTTAAAATCACTAACAAACATT
Organism: Protopterus annectens; assembly: GCF_019279795.1. Classification (NCBI taxonomy): domain Eukaryota; kingdom Metazoa; phylum Chordata; order Ceratodontiformes; family Protopteridae; genus Protopterus; species Protopterus annectens. The sequence continues at coordinate 819,445,605 of NC_056751.1, read as the reverse complement.
TCTGCTGGGCCCTCTCAGATTACATAATTCTCATTTAGTTCCCATTACATCATTTCTTTAACAATTAGCCTGGAGTTCCCAGGCCAACAGGCTACATTATTTATCAAGCTAACACCTGCTCAGGAAGCTACAACAATAAAATACATTTCACATGTACACTCTAGTAATTATTCCTTAAGTTCAAACAATAGAAAGAATGTGTTCAGCTAGCCTCTGAGGCACCACTATCTAGATCAAAGGACAGATTTGAAATAATTTTAACTTCAAAAGAAAGACTTGAAATGCTTGACTTAGTTTTCCTTACAGCAGATGGCAATGTTGCTACAATCTTGAAGTTCAACATTTTACAGTGTTTTCTTTCATTTAAGAAACAAGCCTGTATTTTACATTTATATTTACAAATGCCAGAATTATGTATCAAATTCTATTTGGCTAGGCTGGCAGCCTTCACCCATCTCTACCAAATCTTCACATCAGTAATGAGGCAGTAATACGTGGTTAGTGGTGTGCATCATATTATATGTTCAAGATTGCTGAAGACTAGTTATAAAGGTAACTAAATGGGTCTATATTATATGAACGAAAGTTCATATAATCAAATGCTCTAATAAGCGAAAAACCCGGAAATCTAAAATGATATTGTGGGGGTCTGCGCCCCCCACTAAATATATATATTCCAACTCTGAGATTGCACTACAGTGAGGAAAGGGCAAATACTCCAGTCTTCACTGTACTGCGATCCCACAGCATGCATCTTGATTGCTGGGATTTTCGCTCATTAGAGCATTTGATTATATGAACTTTCGTTCATATAATATAGACCCAACTAAACACAGCAAATGAGTATGTGACACCATAACCCCCATGCAATGTTTGTTTTCAAATGCCAACTTCTGCCTCCACACTCTCCCTGTGACCTGTCAGACCAACTGACTATCATACAAGGACATCAGGTAGTGGAGTAGTTAGCCAAGGATCTTAGGCACTATCCTCTGCCAAACCAGGGCTTTTATGCTGCTATTAGCCCCTCCTGTTGTTGGCTGGTAGACACTGACCAATGCCTGCTACTTAAAGCTTTTACATGAAAGTCTTCTTCTGCACTTACACTTCAGCTAAGCAGAGAGTAAGGTTTCCCTTGTCATGCTTACACAGCCATATCCTGCCATTGCATGCACAGTGGATATGAATGAAGTGATATATATGTATCACTGTTGTGGAGGGACACCTACCAAACCCTCCCCCTGGCATAGGCAAGCTAGAATTGTTGGCCTATCACTCCCTGTCTCTCCAGGTGCTTCCTCAACTGCCCATGCTGCTAACTGAATCCAGGTCTCCAGGGTCATAGTCAGGGCTGTGTCCATCTAAACTGTGTTGCCTGATGCAGTCTAACCATGTGTTAATCATATTATTGCTATTATGCAGTGGTTAGAGAATCTAAAGTACCCCAATTAACCCAAAGATAAAGTATTGTTTGCATTATGGCAGTGAACTTTCAGGTGTTACCTTTTGTATTTAGTAATGCAACTTAGCAAGGGAAACAGATAACATATTTCTTTTCTCAGTAAATGGTATTTAGATTTAGAGAAAAACAAGAAGGTGATTGTTCTGCCTCTTCTCTGAGATTGTGCCATTATGGAGTTGATATATGGGTCCTTTCAGATGATCAGGTTTTCACAAACTGGAAATTCACGTGGTTGTGACCATATGATCAAGTTTTTGAAAACCTGAAGCTTTTGAATGGACATCGCGATACAGTGAGGATTGGGAAATTTACTCTTTTCCCCACTGTACTGTGATTTCAGAGTTGGTATATATAATTGGTATATATAATGTGCAGGGGGTGTGGGGGTGCAGGGGGGGCTTTCCCCTCTGCAAACACAAAGAAAAGGTAGATTTTTGTTTTTTTTTGTGTTTTTTCAGGTTTTTAGAAACCCAATCATATGGTGTCAACCATATGAATTTGGAGTTTTTGAAAACTCGATCTTCTGACATAGACCAATATATATTTATATATATATATATATATAGAGAGAGAGAGAGTGTGTGTGAGAGGGAGAGAGAAAGATTATATCCAATAATTTTTACTTTTATAAGTATTGAACACAAAATGCAACAAATACTACAACAACAAAAAAACTACAATGACTGAGAACCTTTGCTTTTTCTGATCATAAAAAAAAAAAAAACAACAAAACATTCAGACATAATTTGTCTGAATAATAATATTGTTAGGGAAAGTTTTTTATAAGATACTTTCTAAGGTTGGGATTAGGGACAGTGGCATGGTTAGGGTAAGTACACATAAGTAAGTTTTTGGCCTTGATTGATGAGATACAAGTTACTCAAGAACAACTTTTGGGCACATTAGATGTACAATCTTTGTACACTTCTATACCTCATGATGGAGGCATGGAGGCAGTGAAATATTGGATGTCACAGTCAGGCTTATATTCTAGGTTAGAACAAGAATTTCTTATACAATTGTTGCAGTTGGTACTAGAACACAATACCTTTACTTTTGATGGGGCCTGGTATATACAAACTAAGGGAACAGCTATGGGGGCTACTTTTGCCCCTACTTATGCTGATTTATTTATGGGATATTTAGAAATGCTTTATATCTACTCCATGCCAGTTGGTTTCAAAGAATCACTAGTGATGTGGAGGAGATACTTGGATGATTGTTGGATAGTGTGGGGGGGCAGTTCTGCACAATGGGAGCAGTTTGTAGTATATCTTAATTCCAATAGATTTGGCATCTATTTCTCTGGCATAATAGATAAAAGGGAAGTCCAGTTTTTGGATGTTAAAGTTGGTAAAAACGATGTAGGTTTGTTATATACAGACCTCCACAGGAAGCCTTTATCTCGAAATGGATTTCTTTATGCGGAGAGTTGTCATCCCCCCCACACTATCCAAAATATACCAAGATCCCAGTTTAGGAGAATTAAAAAGATTTGTTCTTCAGAGGAAAATTTTGAGAATCAGGCAGTGGATTTAAAGCTTAGATTCCAAAATAGGGGATACAACAAACACTTGGTCCAACAGGCTTACAATGAAGCAAGGGTAATTGATAGAACAACACTATTGGAGGATTGTCAACATAAGGATGACAATAAATTTATTAGATTTATAACCACATATGGTAGCAACACCTATTGTATCAAAAAAGTACTGGCTGAACATTGGGATATATTAAAATCTGATCAATTTTTTTCACAATATGTAGATAACTATTGTCAATTTGGTTATAGAAGAGGCAAAATTTGGGACAACATTTTTCAGCTTTTAAAAAAGGAAGTGTGAGATCTGTTATGTATTCAGCTACTGTGGGGAGCACTTTTTGTGGTGATTGCAAATATTGCAAAATTATGGCCAAAACTAAATCGTTTACATCAGTTAATACCAAAAAAGTTTACGATATTCGTTGTCTTATAACCTGCAATACCACATGGTTAGTATATATGGCGGTTTGCCAATGTGGTGCTTTTTATGTGGGGCAAACTTCTTGTACTTTTAAGCAAAGAATTGCTTTGCATATTAGTGATATTAAGTGTCAACGGAATAGAAGTGCCCTTTATAAGCACAAACTGGTACATGAGACTGCCCACTTTATTTTCATAGGATTGGACGTGGTATCCACACAGATTACTAATGAACAAAGAAAACATGATATGTTAACACAAAAGGAGCGCAGATGGATAGTTAATCTGGGTGCTTTATTCAAGCCAGGTTTAAATGACCATTGGTAGCTCAATTAAATTTGATAGATGTGTGTGTGTTTGTGGATGTGTGTGCATTGGTGCACATATTCATACATGCTCATGGGTGGGTGCATGTTTATGTGTATTTGGTACATATACATATGTATACACGTATTTATGTGTATATTGTGGTTGTTCCGATGGTATGTAGGTTATTTGGGAACTTCTTAGAATCCATAGTACTCTTTCATTTAATTCTGTAATATTCCGGCATATAATTCTATTTTATATATTCAATTGTAAATATGTTATTTGTAACAATATTTGGTAATACAAGGGGTTTTTCACTTGAATTCTATAGTTTAATAGTATAAGTATTTAAATAGGGTAATTGGGTTTGGTTAATTGTGTACATGGTGTACGCTAGGGCATTTGTTTATATGGTGCACTGTCTCCTTTAATACGTGACTGCTGTGGCAGTTCACGTATATAATCCGGGTCCTTGGCAGCTAGTATTCGCACACTGAAGACGCTGCGAGCAAAACCGGCCACCGGTCTGTGTATTTAAGGGCTGTTTTGATCAATAAACAGTTCAAATTCTGCTGATTGTGGATTTTTATATGTTTTGAGTGCTGGATTCATTTGTGGATTATATATATATATATATATATATATATATAGAGAGAGAGAGAGAGAGAGATAGAGAGAGTGTGTGAGAGGGAGAGAGAAAGATTATATCCAATAATTTTTACTTTTATAAGTATTGAACACAAAATGCAACAAATACTACAACAACAAAAAAACTACAATGACTGAGAACCTTTGCTTTTTCTGATCATAAAAAAAAAAAAAACAACAAAACATTCAGACATAATTTGTCTGAATAATAATATTGTTAGGGAAAGTTTTTTATAAGATACTTTCTAAGGTTGGGATTAGGGACAGTGGCATGGTTAGGGTAAGTACACATAAGTAAGTTGAATGGGGGCTTACTTTATCCAACCACTTTGGCTGCTTTATACCATGGTTTTCGAGCCATGGCATGTTACAGCTGAAAAATCAACCACTTTTCTGCAGAAATATATGCAATTTTACCTCTGAAGCAGTAACAGCTCAGAAAAAGATATATTCTGGGATAGTATGCTGTATTCTGCATCCTGAATTCAATTTGTGTAGCTCCCATATCTTTCTCTTCTCTATAAGCACATTACTTAAATACTTAAATACTGTTCTGAATGATCCATGTTCTTTATCTTTGCTGACAAGACTACAATTTTATTTTTATGCCTATTGCCAAACTTCAGTTTTTGAAATGTCAATATTTATTGTTCTATCATTTATATGTTATTGTATAAATTAAGAAATTTCTTTTGCTGCTGATTGTTTCTTGTAAATGATAATTTGTATAACTTGTTGGAGCTTTTCTCCCAGGGCATCTGCTAAAAAAGGGCTACTTAGCTCAGTCGGCCAAACCCGGTCAATAAATGTAAAATAAATAATTATCAGTACAGCTCTCCACTTAATTTTACTCTTAACACTTTGGCTACTTGAAATAATGGCACTGAAGCTCTGACATGTTACAAAAGAAAAAAATCCTTATTTCTGTAAAAATACATGCAGTGGTTTTCTGAGTATTTTTTTTCCTCCATGAAGCTAACCATCAGCTGACACAGGTACACCATCCTCATCTGCCAGGTTAACTGGGCACTACTATACTCACCCATACTTACTCCCACATATGTTGATAAGACAGTATTCATTATCGCAACCTATGTCCCACAGCAGGGTTGTGATAGTGAGGAAAAGAATGCATTCAAACAGCAGTTGCAAGACCTACTAGATAAAGCAGGACAACATGAATTGGTGTTGATAATGGGTGACTTGAATGCACACATTAGGACAGACAGAATAGGATATGATAACTGCCTCGGTCCGTATGGGTAGGACAACAGTAATTAAGAAGGAGAGGCCACTCTAGACTTCTGTCTGGCAAATGGCTTGATAGTAGCCAATACATGATTCAGAAAGAGAGACAGTCTCAAGATCACAAACAAGAGTGGCCAGCATGCAACTCAGGTAGACTTACTCCTATTTAAGAAAGGGCACGGGGTAGAATCAGTGATTGCAAAGTCATCCCCAATGAAACAGTCAGCCCACAGCATAAACCACTAGTTGCCACAATCAGCTGCAAGCAGTGGTCAGAGATGGCTCTAAGGTCAACAGATACCAGGCTGAAGACCTGGAAGTTGCCTGGAGAGAAAGTACAACAGTTCATGGAATTACTCAGGGCTCTAGCACCCCGAGAAGAGGAGGAAATAGAGCTGAAGAAGAATGGAAGTACCTCAAAACAGCATGTGTAAGGACTACAGAACAGATATGTAGCCGAGCCAGGTAAGGAAATAAGGTACATAAGGACAGCAAGTCCAGGAAGCCATCAAAAGAAAGAAGAAGTACAGGAAAAAGTGGGAGACAGAAAAGATGGACCAAGCTAGGAAGGAATAGTAGGTGGCTAACAAAGAAGCTAAAAAGGGAGTTGCAATAGCAATGGACAGGGTATCAGAGCACTCTACCAGCTTCTGGAAAGTGACTCAGTAGGGGGCACAAAGAAATTCTATTAGGATACAAGGCAAAGGCAGAAAGATAAAGAAGATAGTCAGACACCCTTCATAAGGGATGCCAGCAACAACCTGCTCACCAGTCCACAGGACATCAAAGAAAGATGGAAGGAGTGTTTCCAGCAACTTCTGAATGTAGAAATCTCTGCAGAAGCTGTACTGCCCCAGACACAGCTTATGGTTTGAGAAGAGGAGGAGCCCACCATAGAAGAAGTAAGAACAGCACTAAGGAAAATGAAGTCAGTGAACGCAGCAAGCTCAGATGATGTAACAGCAGACATGATAAAGATTCCAGATGAGATAGGGGAGAAGTGGCTACTGAGGGTACTCATAGCAGTGTGGAGAGAAAGGCTTATCCCAAATGACTGGAGAATAAGCATACTCATGCCAGTGTACAAGAACACAGGGGACATCCACAACTGTGGGTAGTACAGAGGTATCAAACTCCTGTCAAACTCCATGAAAATTCTAGAGAGGGTGATTGATAAATGGATTTGCATTGTAGAAAGTAAGATTAGAGATGAGCAGTGTGGATTCAGATCAGGATACAGCATAACTGACCCAGTGTTTGCAGTTAGACAGTTGAGAAGAAGCTAGAGATGAGGAAAGAGTCCAACTGGGCATTCCTAGACTTGGAGAAAGCATATGACAAGGTCCAAAGAAAGCTGATTGTGTTTTATGGGTATGTATCACCTTTCCATTAATATTAGAAAGTATAACCCAAATAAAATGCCATTTTATTAATTTTCTTTTCACAATATTTATAAGAAAAGTGTTTAAAAAGGAAATAGTCTAACACCACCTAGAATCCTTTTTTTCACCAAAGGAATACATTTCTCATACTTAGGATTTGAATGTTATGTTAGAAAAGGTGACTCCTGTCACTGAAATGATCCCACTTAAATCCCACCTTACCACCTTACTACCTCTTACACTTCTAACACCCATCTATTGCAGATGTCTTATCTCATTGGCATGTCTTTCTCTTTTTGTTGATAAAAAATGTTTGTACTGCATGTTATACACATATTGTAATGTTTATGTAAACTTCATTCTCTGGCATTTTGTAAATTTCTAATGTTCTCACGTAAAGCACATTATTGTATTGTTTACATGCAACTTCATTGTTAGATGTTTTTCTTTATGTAACTTAAGTAACTTTGTAATAACTGTCTGGAGCTTTTCTCCTCGGGTCTCCACTGAAAACAGGCCACTGGCTCAGTTGGACTAATCTGGTTAACAAATGACAAATGAATAAAGATGACCCCTTTTCATGCATTGTATCTGCAGATTTTTTTCTAGTAGGTGTCACATCTAGCAGAAGGATTTCTAAGTTACAGGAACTTATGTTTAAACCTCTTTATTTTGCTTTCCATAATGAAATAGTAGAATTAAATATTATCTTTAGATATCCATGGTGGTACAGTGGTAGCATTGTTACCTTACAGCAAGAGGTTCTCCTGTTTGATTCTCGGCTGGAGTGCCTTCTGTGTGGAGTCTGCATGTCCTCCCTGTGGTCGAGTGGCCTCTGAAAGACATGCGTAAATGGGTGTGCCTTTGCTGAAGGCTGGGTGTTGGGCTGACAACTTGGCACCATAAAAATCAACTGGCGATCATTAGCGGACTGGAGTTCTGCTGTGGCGACCACTATATGCATCTGACTGTCAGTTTTTGCAAACAAGATTTCAGAAAAGTATCGACTTTGCCTAGACAATAATAAACAAATAAATATATTAACTGACAAGATGTGTAAGACTCAAGCTTTTCGGCAAAGCTTGCAAGTGGCGTTATTCACAACTGTTAGATATGCATAGATAGCATAGTTACTTAGGGGAAGAGACAAAGAAATCAGAAAGACTGGTCAACTATTTGTATCCTTCAAGGAAGAGAAAGAAGGCATATCAATAAAAACAAACACACAGGATAAACAGTGGATCCATTATTATTATTATTATTATTATTATTATTATTATTATTATTATTATTTTACATTTGTTAACCGGGTTAGTCCAGCTGAGCATTAGCTCATTTTCAGTGAAGACCTGAGGAGAAAAGCTCCGCAATCAGTATTAACATTTTACATACAGTCAGCAAGAAAATTGCATTGGCAGCTAAAACAATTAGTTAGAGAAATAACATTTTACAATAAAATTTTACAGAAAACAGTTGGGTATAAATGTTAGAGATCAAACTGCAAAACGCATTTACAACAAACCATACAGAAAAGCAGTAGAGTACAATGTCAGAATTCTTACAACAAAAACGTAGGTACAATGTCAGTACAGGAAAAACAGTGTTCATGATTCCTAAGTAGTTATATACAGTATAGGTACAGATGGAGTAGTAAGGTAATGTAGAGGATAAGCAATGAGACAGACAGGTAGATGAATATTAAGACAGACAGTGAAAAAGAAAGGAGGGATGAGAGACAAGCTAGGGTTAGGTAGTTTCAGGGAGGATGACTACAATGGCAGGACCATTTATTTATTAGGTATTCCCGAGTGGCTAGTTTGAAGTGTTTTGTTTGGCCAAGGGACCTAATTTCTAGGGGTAGTTAGTTCCAAGTTGTAGCAGGGTTATAGTTATAGAGTAAACACCCTGATTTGGTTTTGGGTTTATAGATCTGTAGGAAGTCTTGGTCTGAGCTATGTAGTGTCTTGGTTGGGGAATATTTAGTTATAATTGATTGAAGGCTAGGGCAGAAAGATGGTAGATAGAGGATGGAGTGGGTAATTAACAATTGCTGTAGTAGCAGCAAATGAGGGAATTCGAGACACTGCAATTGTTTAAGAGATAGGCAATGATGTATGGCAATCTGTCATCATACACACAATAAACATAACATGGCTAAATCAGAACACATTCTATCTGGAGAACAGAAACATTAGTGGCATATTTCAGAAATGTTTCTTCATAAGACATTTTAGAGACTGACATATGGTGCACAGTCTACAGCTTTACTAACCACTAAAAGTTAAACAATAGCCTAGTGACAGGACAAGCTTTGGTAAGCCTATACTACAGGGGATCCCCTTCACTTTATTGAAGTTTCAAAACTTTGAATTTCATATGGCCGAGACCACAGAATCGAAGTTTTGAAACTTTGAACATTTTGAATGGAGATTACCATACAGGGTGTAATGGAAAATTTACTGTTTCCTCACTGTAGTGCAATCTTGGAGTTGATATATTTAGTTAGCAGGGGGTGTAGAGGGCACCGTCCCCCATGTGGGGGTGCAGGGGGCCTTGCTCCCCTGCAAAAATATAAAGAAAGAAATATTTTCTTTTATTTTTTTATTCACTTTTCAAAGTTTTAAAACATCAATCATATGGTCTCGGCCGTATGAAATTTGAAGTTTTGAAACTTCGATAAAGTGAAGGAGATCCACTACAGGATATGCTATAACCATCCATATCCTTTGGGTATATAAGTGCTGCTTAGGACTCTACCCTAAAATTATAATTTAGGGTTATAGTAACCCCCATTGAAAAAGGCAGAACAGCTACTGATACAATGCTTATTGCAATAGTACAACTTCAAGAAATGGTGATACTAGGTACAAATATATCATCCCTCCATCCACATGGGGATGGCCTGGAGTTATTTGTGACTATGCTTAACTTTCTCAGTTTGTTTTTCTATGCTTCTATTCTAAATGAAATTAATTACTAAAAGTTTGCAGCATGCCACAACCACCATTTCTCTGCAAGTCTTTTTGGCGTTTAAAGAAACTGAGCAACAATTCTAGCTTTAAGAGACTAATTTATACAATTACAAAGATTTCATAGAGTGGAGGCCCAGGACCAGAATAAACCTACTTAGGGTTAAAGTGGCAACTGTTTAAAAATCGGTGCGGAAGATGAACAAGATAGACTAAAACCCAAAAGTTATAATTTACCATTACAATGTCTGCTGTTATGTTAAATATGTTACCTATAATTGTATTTTCAGAACATATTAAAAGCATAACTATATACCCGCGGTAGTGGTGCTGCGGTAGCGTTGTCGCCTCACAGCAAGACGTTGTCACGTTCGATTCTCAGCTAGAGCATCTTCTGTGTGGAGGCATGCGTGAGTTGGCGTGCCTTCGTTGAAGGTTGTGCGTCAGGGCTGGTAACTCTGCACGTAAAAATCCACTACCAAACATTATCGGACCAGAGTTCCGCTGTGGCGACCCCTAACCGGGATAAGCCGAAAGACACAACACAACAACATTAATAGTATAACTATATATTAATGTTAGGTAGTACACAGGGTTGGCTGATTTTACTCTGAAACTGGTAAAAAGACAATCTTGTTGTGCATCTCTCTGTTATAAAAAAAGATGCTTAGCAACGTTTGTAGTGCATGAAACACTAGAATGAGACTTTGGAATTAGGAAAAAGAACTTGTTAAGGACGCCTTACCATTAAACTCAGTCTTAACCTGTGCTTAGTGGTGCTTAACAAAACATTAAGGACATCTAAGCACTGTTAGGATTGGGTCTTATTTGAGGAACAAACAGCAGATACAGTGCTGACTAACAAAAAACAGCAGCAGAAGGTGAAATTTAAAACCTTCTGGAGCTTCAGTCTGCAACACATACACAGAAAATGTGACAGAATGAAGGTTGAAACAGCTTTTAGAGCTGCTACTTCTATAGACAGGTGCTTCATTTCTGATTGCTACATGACAGTGACAGTACTAAGTTATTTACCAGTTTTCAAAGGTCCTGAAAGCTGGTAAAATACTTCACAGACATATACTCTTTTCTATAACTGGAAGTATATAGTGCAGATAAAGCCCCAATTACAACAAAGAATTATGATCAAGTCTCAGTCACAGCCTAGAGGGTTTCTCTGTATTTACAAGCGAGTCATATATCTTTGACTGTATTACTGCTGAATACCCGAGTTGTTTGGCTTCTGCTACATACCTACAATCAACTGCATTACTAGCTGAGTTAAGTACAAACTTGCAGTGTTAAAGATTGTACTCCATTTCATTTTTCTATTTGTTTCATTGAATATTGTGTCTGTGTCAATCTGTAGTTATTTATTTTTCCATTTAATTCTTTCATAGAATACTGTGGTCTCTTTCTGTCTCTGCAATTAGTGGGGGCTATTGTGTTTCACTTCATTGATATCTAGTGTTAAACTCTTGGCCTACAGGGTTTCTCTGTATTTATAAGTGAGTCACATATATTTAAATTTATTACTGCTGAATACCTGAGTTGTTTGGCTTCTGCTACATACCTACAATCAACTGCATTACTAGCTGAGTTAAGTACAAACTTGCAGTGTTAAAGATTGTACTGCATTTAATTTTTCTGTCTATTTAATTGTGTTATTGAATATTGTGTCTGTGTCTCTCTTATTTATTTTTCTATTTAATTGTTTTATAGAATACTGTGGTCTCTCTCTCTGTCTCTGCAATTAGTTTCCCACCTGCCCTGTTCTTGTTTTGGTATTAATCTTGGTGGCTTTGGAATTGCCTGCCCCTCCTGTAAATTTGTGGGTCTCCTGGGTCTACCTCATTTGCTCACTCAACCGAGTACAGTAAGATCATTTTTTGACTTCAGATACTCCTTCCAGTCCCATCTGTTCAGCTCTATCCCAGCTCTATTCCAGTCTAGTGTCACTAGCTCACTCTACCTAATACAGAGAGAACATTTGTGAAGGGCAAGCCACTTAGGTCCTTCATTTTGCATTATCTACTATTTCTCCTTTCTCCCTTTCCACTTTCCAAAAAAAATGTCTAAGCTTGTTTCCTGCCTTTCCAGTAACTAGTGTAGTCCAGATACAGATTTGCTATAACCAGGACTGTTTGTAAGCTTCTGAGCCCCCAAAGCCTTTCTCTGTTGGAGGGAAGCCTTCTAGCTTATCAATGGGAGTGGTAAGCACTAGGTAGCCTATCTACCACAAGAGGGGTTTCTGGCCTAGAAATTGTAGTTTATTACCGTTTGGTAGTTTTTCCATCTCTTTCAACTTACTGGTGTAAAAGCCCGCATTTGCGCTTGTTTCCCACCTTCCTGTAACTAATCTAGTCCAGATACAGACTTGCTGTATCCAGGACTGCTTGTAAGCTTCTGAGCACCCCCAAGCCTTTCTGTGTTGGAGGGAAGCCTTTGAGCTTATCAGTGGGAGTGGTAAGCACTAGGTAGCCTATCTACCATAAGATCCAGGTACAGATTCTTAGTTTTGGCACTTGAATTTGCTTATTTGTGCTCAGCACTTGTTCAGAACTTGTTGTTAGCACTAAATAAGCTACAAATAATTACAGCACTCATCCTTCCTTTTTACCTAGAGGAAAACAGTTTTTGTACTTACTTTCCTCACTTGCTTTGAGAAAAATGCTCTTATACTCACTTTCCTCACTTGTCTAGTGGAAAGTAATTTTTTATTCAGGCATGTCCGAGAGTCAGCTCCCAGTGTTCTCTCCTGTCTATCTGATGAATCTGGGCATCTTGGGGCAATGTAGCAATTGCCTCTTGTACACAGACAGCCCTCTCCTCCTATCACATAACACCACAACCTGTGAGAGATGCACTTATCTAGCCAAACTGGAGGTAAAGCTCTCTCCAACCAAGACTGAACTTGACAGTCAAGAGGAGAAGGTAAACACATGCACCACATCACACTCATCACAGAGTCCCACTAAACCTACACCACCTAAATCCACAGATAGAAACACAAAAACATTCACAGAGGCTCTCAATAATAATCTGCTCAAGCAACAGAGACCTCCAAAGCAGAAACGCAAGCAACCTCCACCCCCCAACACAACCCAAATGACACATAGCCCACAGTGTGCCACTCAATCACAGCACATAAGGCAAAACAATGTACCCAACACACTAGTCATACGTGACTCTGTAGTCAGGCACACTGATGTCCCACTCACCAGGATAAACAAGGAGAAGGTTATTGTCAGCTGCCAGGATCCGCCACATAACCCACACACTCAGGTCACTCCACAACAACTACAAATATGACTCTGTCATTGTCCATGTTGGTGTGAATGACCTGAGACATACCTCCCTGGGCTACCTAAAAAGAGACATGGAAGAGCTCTCTGATCTTGTAGCCCAGGCAGGTATGACCCTAGCCCTGAGTAGCATCATGCCATCACCCAGAATGATACCGCAGTAAAATGATTGACTTCAAAAATTTGCTAAGCTTCTGGTGTCATTCTAAGGGGATCCAGTATCTGTCTGCCTGGGAGGACATGGTCGACAGACCACAATGCTTTGCCAGAGATGGCATGCACCTGTCACCCCTAGGATTCCAGATACTAATGCTCGTGCTGCCCCTATAGTGCCTTTTTTAGGCAAGGTTCAAATGACAAATTCACCACCGTAACAGGAACAGGCAAGCGAAAACTAAGGGTAATGCTACTCAATGCTAGAAGTTTAAACCTCAAAATGCACTCCCTCGAGGCACTCCTTAAATTGGAGAAAATTGATATCTGTGCAGTGACTGAGACCTGGGTCAAGGCTCCAGAGAGCACCTGTGCATTACCAGACTACAACTCATACCACACTTTTAGGCTACCAAACCTGGATCGGAACACCAAAGGTGGAGGTGTGTCCATATTCATTTAGGATATCCACACCTCCAGGCTAGTTGCTCAGGATAATGCATCCGAGCTTATCCAAGTGCAACTAACTCTGGGCGAAACTGCAGTCCAAATTGTAGCTTGCTACAGATCCCCTACCATGCCCCAGGATTCTCAGGGTTCAACCAAACATCCTAATAATGGGCGATTTCAACTACCCCACCATTAACTGGGAAAACTACTCATGTACCAACCCCTTCGCTCACCGCTTTCTGGAATTCATAAATTCCAATGCCCTAGATCAACTTACCCACACCCTCACCAGGGGCAACAATATCCTAGACCTAGTCATTACCAATATGAGTGACCGGTGTTCCACACCTGAAGTCAACTCCTCGTTGGTCAGATCTGACCATAAGCTAATCACCCTAGATATCCACATCCTGCCCCCCACCCCCCCATTAAGGAAATCATGGTAAAAAATGTCTCCAAAGCCAACTTCATTCTTCTTAAGACAGAAGTGGTGAACTTAATGACACTCATGCAGATGGACAATACAGTTACGACTGCTGAATCCTACACAGATGCACTCTATAAGCACTTACATGAGTGCATGGATCATGCTATCCCAAACAGAATCAAGATGCTATCCTCCAAAAACAGGAAGCCAATCCGGTGGTCCCTTACTATAAACAAACTCTACAACAAAAGGAAAAAAACTGTTGCAAAAGAGAGTAAAATCCCATGAGTGGAGGAGTTCCCTGGTCAGCCTCAGTAAGAAGCTGAGATCCCTTATAAGATCCTCCAAAGCTAGCTATGAAAACAAAATTGCCACTGATTCTAGGGACAACTACAAAGCATTCTATCACTATGTCAAGAATCTCAATGGCAACACCCAGATCTGCTCTGATTTACAGCACAACGGCATGAAAATTACAGAACCAACTGATATTGCCAACATCCTGGCAGATTACCCCCCTCTCACCCCCTAAAGGGCCCATATCTATACAGGAAGAATGCAGAGTCCCTGTAATCACAACTATGCAGGTACAAGCTGCACTCTCTAAAGCCAAAAGCACAGCATCCATGGGACCGGACAACATCCCAGGCTGCGTTTTACATGAACTTCAGAACAAATTGGTTCCCCACCTAAGTACTATGTTCAATCATAGTCTCACATCAGGCTTTATGCCCACTGAATGGTGCACAGCAACAGTTATCCCACTCCACAAAGGGGGAGCCATCACTGATCCCAGGAACTATCGCCCTATTAGCCTGACAAGCCTGGTCTGTAAGGCTATGGAACATATCATCATGGAACTCATAAACAAAGATATTGGTAACCTCTAAACTCTGGACCCCACCCAGTCCGGGTTTGTGAAAGGCAGATCATGCCTCCTGAACCTGATGAACTTGTTTGAGGCAATCACCAAAGCTGTGGATGAGGGTAAGTTTGTTCACACAGCCTATCTTGACCTCGCCAAGGCTTTCGACACCATCCCCCATTCTGGAATTATAGCTAAACTCACTAAACTAAGTATAAATCCCTACATCACAAGATGGGTTGCCAATTGGCTCACTGAAAAAAAAACACACTGTAAACGTTGCAGACTCCAAATCTGACTTCAAACCAGTGACAAGTGGAGTACCACAGGGTTCAGTCCTGGGACCTCTCCTGTTTGCTGTCTACTTCTCTGAAGTACAGGCTAACACAGAAGGCCTTTGGCTAATGAAGTTCACAGACGACAGCAAATTAGGAGCCATAGTTGAGTCCTCAAATGATGTGGACATCCTACAGAAGGGCCTCTCTGAGACAGATGCCTGGTGTCACAGCTGTGGTCTCAATGTCAATGCCAAAAAGTGCATTGTCATTCCCTTTGGTAAAAACTCTGTACCCATGAACTACCATATAGGTGGCAGTCTACTTAATGCTGAATGTGTGATAAGAGACCTGGGGACCCAGGTGGACAGTAGTCTCCCTTTGATAATCACATCTCCACAGTAGGAAATCCTTCTACTTGGCACACCTCATCACAATAGGGTTCTCATCTAGGAAAGAAATAAATCATTGCTCCCCTCTACTCGACATTCATTAGACCCATTACAGAGTACAATGCCCCTTTTGGAATGTACCTCACAAGACATTTGCACCAGCTGGAAAGGCCACAGAAGTACCTCGCAAAGAGGATTACTGGCCTCAAACAGATGCCCTACACTGACATTCACAAAAAATCCAGTTTTACTCCGTAGCATATCGCCTGCTCCAAGGTGATCTATGCCCAACATATAAAGCTATGTCAAACCCCGAGCTGTTGGACATGCTACACCTAAAGAAATCCCAATCCCTCCAAGCTACATGCTCTAGGGACCTAAACCTTGTCACCACAATAAACAGGACATGCTGGAGGGATAGATTCCTGTCCCAGAAACTTCCTATACTCTGGAACAAGCTAGCCTTCTATGTCAAGCAAAGTGGATGGGAAATAGGAAATACACCCCGGGGATCACTTCGGTGGTTCTGCTCGACAGGGGCACAGGAAAATAACTTTCTTGGTGTAAGCCAGTGAACCTTGTTGGCTAGGCTTACTTAGGCCCTTGGGTCAATAGCCTAGTACCTACCTATGAACCAGCTTTGTGTTCTTGACATGAATTCCTAGATTTACTTCTTGAGTTTCACTTTCATGGTGAATTTATTGATGTATGTCTCAAATCTGATCATAATTGTTTTGCACCTTTAAATTCATTTTCACTCTAGTCTTGTAATACAGCACATGCACCACTCACAGCAGAACAACTTTAAAAGATGTTACAACATTTTGTGCTGCTGTACAAAAAAATGGCAGACTGAAGTGTTTAATAACCTTTAAAGTTTTTAGCCCATCAGAGGTACACTTAGTTTCTAGCCATTATCTGTCTGGTATTGCTAAGTATGTTACAGCTTTACATTCCTTCACTCTTTTCTCTGTAACTATTGTTATATTTAAGCAGCTTAATCTCCATATACTGTAAAACAATTATGTCCAGGTGTCTCTTATCATAACTGCTTGTTATGTGCTCTTGACATGAATGTCAAGATTCAACATCTGAGCTTCATTTCACTTTGCCTTTGAAGTGAATTTCTTCACGTCCATGTCTTGAATACATAACAAGTTGGTTATGATTAGAAATCTCATCATAGGTTCATAGGTGGGTACTAGGCTATCTGCCCAAAGGCATTTATAAGCCTAGCCAGAATGTGTTGGCTTTCGCTACCCCCTTAGATTAGTTCCCTGTTCCTCTGTCCAGCAGAGCCACTGAAGTGATCGCCGAGGTAAACTTTCTATTTCCCATCCACTTGTCAAGGTTTCTTTTGAAGAGTGTTAGTGAGGAGCTCTGCCTAATGTAGATTGGGATCTTGTTCCAAAGCATGGGAAGTCTCTGGGACAGGAATCTAACCCTCCAGCATGTCCTATTTATTGTTGTGGTGAGGTTTAGATCCCTAGAGCATGTGGCTCGAGGGGATATGGTTTTCTTTAGGTGGAGCATGTCCATCAATTCTGGGTTGGACATGGCCTTGTATGTCAGGTAGAGATCACCTCTGAGTAGGCGGTATGCAACTGGGTACAACTGTAGTTTCTTCAGTCGAGCTGCAGAGGGCATCTGTTTGAGGCCATTGATCCTCTTGGTGAGGTACTTCTGTGGTCTTTCCAGCTGTTGCAGGTGTCTTGTAAGGTACATCCCAAATGGGGCATTGTACTCTAAGATGGGTCTGATGAGTGATGAGTAGAGGGGCACAATGACCTCTTTTAATCTGGATGTGAACCCTTTTGTGATTAGGTGGGTCACGTTGAAGGATTTTCTAACCACTTTGGCAATGTGATTATCAAAGGTGAGATCACTGTCTACTTGGGTCCCCAGATCCCTTATTACGTCTTTCGTATTTAGGGGACTACCACCTATGTGGTAGTTTGTGGGTACTTTGTTTATTCCAAAGGGGATGACTATGCACATTTTGGCATTTAGGTTGAGGCCATGATTTTGACACCAGGTATCCGTCTCAGTGAGACCCTTTTGGAGGATGTCTGTGTCAGCCGGAGAGTCAATTATAGCCCCTAGTTTGCAGTCATCTACAAACTTGGTCAGCCATAGTCCTCCTGTGCTTGCCTTAACCTCTGAGAAGTATACGCCGAACAGGTGGGGTCCTAGGACTGAGCCCTGGGGAACGCCACTTGTAACTGGTTTAGTGTCGGACCCAGCTCCCACAACTCTCACCATGTGGGTTCTGTCCATGAGCCAGTTGGCAACCCATCTTGTGATGTAGGGGTTTATGTTCAGGCTGGTGAGCTTGTCTATAATACCAGAATGGGGAATGGTGTCGAAGGCCTTAGCGAGGTCTAGGTAGGCTGTGTGTACCACCTTTCCCTCATCTATAGCCTTGGTAACTGTCTCAAAGAAGTCCACCAGGTTTAGGAGGCATGATCTGCCCTTAATAAAAGCCAAACTGGGTCGGGTCCAGTGTCTGGAGGTTCCCAATGTCTCTGTTAATGAGTTCCATAATAATGTGCTCCATAGCCTTACAGACCAAGCTAGTCAGGCTTATAGGGCGATAGTTCCTGGGGTCTGTTGTGGCTCCACCTTTGTGGAGTGGAATAAAAGTTGCTGTGCATCTCTCTATGGGTATATAGCCTGTGGAGAGGCTGAGTTTGAACAGTGTGTTTAGGTGAGGGGTTAGTTCATCTTTGAGCTCATGTAGGACGCAGCCTTTGACACCGTCTGGTCCCATTGATGCTGTGTTTTTGGCTTTGGAGAGGGCTGTTTTAACCTGAGTGTCTGATTTCGGGGACTCTACATTCTTCTGGTATGGTTATGGGCCCTTTTAGAGGTGAGAAGGGAGTGAAGTTTGCGCTGAACCTGTCTGCCAGGATGTTGGTGATATCAGTCATTTCAGTGTATTTTGTGCCATTCTGCACTAACTCTGAGCAGATCTGAGCATTGCCACTTAGATTATTGACATAGCTAAAGAATGCCTTGTGGTTATCTTTAGAGTCCTTGGCAATTTTTCTTTCAAAGCTCACCTTGGATGATTTTATGAGGGATCGTAGTTTCTTACTGATACTGATCAGGGATGTCTTCCCTTCTTGGGATTTTACTCTTTTCTGTACTAGTTTCCTCCTTTTATTGTGTAGCTTGTTTAAGGCAGGAGTCCACCAGACTGGTTTCCTTTTCTTGGAGGAGTGAGTCTTGGTTTTGCTTGGGATGGCACGATCCATGCATTCTTGTAGTTGCCTGTAGAATGCATTAGTAAAGGATTTTGCAGCTTGGACAGTGTTATCCTTCAGCATGAGGGCTTTGAAACTTTCCACCTCGGTCTTAAGTAACATGAAGTTTGCTTTTGAAAAATTTTTCACAGTGGCTTTCTTGTCCAGGAGTGGAGGTAGAATATAGATATCCAAAGTGATTTGTTTATGGTCATATCTAACCAGCGAGGGGTTGACCTCTGGTGTGGAACCCCGGTCACCCATGTTGGTGATGACTAGGTCCAATATGTTGTCACCTCTGGTGGGAGTGTTGACCAGTTGAACCAGGGCGTTTGAGTTTATAAATTCTAGGAAAAGTTGGGCAAGGGAATTAGTACTTGAGTAGTCCTCCCAGTTAATGTTTAGGTAATTGAAATCACCCAATATTAGGGTGTTTGGTAGGACCTTCATGTTTCCCAGTGTTTCCAGAAATGTGGAATGGGGGTCCTGGGACATGGTGGGTGATCTGTAGTAAGCTACAATTTGAATTGCAGTTTTGCCCATTGTTAGTTGCATGTGGATGATCTCTGAAGCATCGTGCTGTGCCACTAACCTGGAGGTGTGGGTATCCTTGATGAATATGGATACGCCCACGCCTTTTGTATTTCGGTTTGGGTTCTGTGGCCAAAATGTATGGTATGAGTTGTAGCCTGGTAGTGCTGGGGTGCTCTCTGGAGCCTTAAACCAGGTTTCTGTTACTGCACATATATCGATTTTCTCCATACTGAGGAGTGCCTCAAGTGCATGCATTTTGAGGTTTAGACTTCTGGCACTGAGTAGCATTACCCTCAGTTTTTTGTTACTTGTGCTATTTATGGAGGTGGGTTTGTCTTTTGAGCCTTGCCTAAAAAAGGCACTATGGGGGTGGCAAGAGCCTTGGCCAGTATTCGAAAGCCTAAGAGTGACAGGTGCAAGCCGTCTTTAGCGAAGCAGTGTGGCTTGTCGAGCATGTCATCCCAGGCGGACAGACACTGGATCCCCTTTGAATGACTCCAGAAACTTAGCCAATTGCTGAAATCGAGAATTTTTTCTTTATACCGTGGTATCATTCTTGGTGAGAGCAGGATGCTGCTCAGGGTCAGGGTCATACCGGCCTGGGCTATGTGATCAGAGAGCTCTTCCATGTCTCTTTTCATGTAGTCCAGAGAGCTATGGCTCAGGTGATTCACACCAACATGGACAATGACAGAGTCATATTTGTACTTGTTCTGGAGTGACCTGAGTCCTTGTGTTATGTGGTGGATCCTGACACCTGACAGGCAGCTAACAGTAACCTTCTCTTTATTCAGCCTAGTGAGCAGGACGTTAGTGTGCCTGACTATAGAGTCACCTATTACTAGTATGTTAGGTATGTTATTTTACCTTAAGGGCTGTGATTGCATGGCATACTGGTTTTGTGAAGTAAGTGTTTCATGGTTTGTGTTGGGGGTTGGAGGTTGCTTGGATGTTTGCTTTGGAGGTCTCTTTTGGTTTTGCAGATTATTATTTAGAGCTCCGAGTATGTTTTCCTGTATTTATGTGTGTTTTTTGCCGGTGATGGTTTAATGGGTCTATGTAAGACTGGTGGTGTGATGCAAGTATTTCCCTTTTCTTCTTGACTGCCTGGTCCAGTCTTGGGTTGAGAGATCTTCGCCTCTAGTTTGACTGTATAACTGCATCTCTCGCATGTATTAGTGTTTGGTGGTAGGAGGAGTGGGTTGTCTGTGTACATGAGGAAGTTGTAACATTGCCTTAAAATGCCCAGATTCACCAGATGGACTGGAGAGTACACCTGAAACTGCCCTTTGGACATGCCTGGATAGGTACAGTGAACTGTTTTACTGGATGGCTGGTAAGGTCGAATAGAGAGCCTTGTCCTTCTGTACAGTACAGGAGGGTCTAGTGCTAGGGTTTATAAGTGCTTGCTATAAGTGTCGGGCTGAGGATTGAATGGCGTGAGTGCTTAATTTGAAAGTTTGTCTAGTTCCAAGGGAAAAATTGAAGAGGAGACTTTGTGGAGCCGGTAATACTTTTACCCTAGCTAACTGGCACCGGGCAAATACACCATTGCGATTATAACTATATATTTTAAAGTATTTTCAGAACATTTTTATGTGCTTAAAAGGAGACTGTAATTTAGTTATACTTGCCTTTGTTGACTTGAATATCATAGTTTAGCTTTAGGCACATATTTTATTTGCACAAGTTATAGTGACAGGTTTTGTCAAACTACAGAATGGATGTATTAGCAGTTTTCTAAAATACATTTTTAGAATAAATAAGTCAGTTTTTAGAAGTTATCTTTTTTTTGTTTTGTTTTATCTACATGTGATGAACACAGACTGCTCCTAGCACAGGCTAAGTCACATGATTGGCACCTCTGAAGAACTACTGATTGGGTAGAAGTACAATAACAGCATTTATTTGAGCAGTAGTGGTTGCTATAGTGATTCCTTAAATTAATATGCTTGTTTATAGTGTGTGTGCTTGTAACTATAGCATGAAGCTAGTATGAGCTCTTTGCTGCTGTTTCAGAAAGTCCTTTTTGTCCTTAAGTAGGGGTTGAGGTAGACGCCATGCTATGGATCACTCAAGGTGTTATTTGACCTAACAATGGAGCTGCAAGGAGAATTTGTTTATTATACAGTGCTTTCACTTACTCTTTCTAAAATATAGAAAACAATCTCTCTTTCATGGCTTCTGATAGATGGTTTGTTGGCCAATCTGGATGAATACTTCATATCAGCTGCATATGATCCCCACACAACAGTAAATCTTAAATGTGCTGTAGGCCCCGTATTTTTTTAAATGGACACAAATATGAAAAAAAAATCAATGTTATATGTCACACTTGCTATTTTTTACATGTGCAGTATGTCCTTGCAAAATACTACTACTACTACTAAACTTTTGGCTTTTCCCGGTTAGGGGTCGCCACAGCAAAACTCTAGTCTGCTAATGATTGGCAGTAATTTTTTATGGTGTCGTGTTGCCAGCCTGGCGCCCAACCTTCAAAGGAGGCACACCCACACATGCTCGTACCTACCTGCATGTCTTTAAATTCACTTGACAGTGGGGAGGACATGCAGACTCCGCACAGAAGGTGCTCAAGCTGAGAATCAAACTGGAGAACCTCTTGCTGTGAGGCGACAATGCTAACCGCTGCAACACCATGGCCACTAATAATAATAATAATAATAATAATAGTAATAATAATTCCTGTCAACCATTATTACATGTTGGGAAAAAAGGAGTGAGCGATCAGCACAAGTACCTAGATCCCTAACTACAATTTCATTTTGTAGAGGTGCCTCATATAGATAGCATGATGAGGGGAGGGGTGGTCTACCAAAGTGACTCTTTCGGCATTTAATATGAACCCATTTTAGTGCACCAAGAGTTTACCTGGGAGAGTTCATTCTGATGGGATCGTATATCATATGCTGAATAATCAATAATCAATAACCCCCAAACTGTGTTAGCCAGACGTCTTGGCTCCCTGCTTGAAGAGCAGATAAGTAAGTACCAAAATGGAGAGGTCCTAGCACTGAGCCCTTAGGGATATCACTGGTTATTTTTATATGTTCTGATGAAGCACCTTCAACTTTCACTGTGTGGATTCTGTCTTTCACCTTGTTTGTTACCCATCTTATCACACATGGGTTGATTTTTAAGCATTTAGCTGTTGTAAGATGTTAACATGTAGAGTAGTTTCAAACCCCTTACTTGTACTTCTAAAAAACTGTGCTGCAATGGTAGAGAATGTGTTCAGTGACTTGTAGGTTCAGCATTTATAACAAGATTTGTTCTCAACTGTTATAGAAGAAGATATTCTTCCTGTCTAACAGCAGATCCTCACATGCTCAATATTTATGTATGCGTGAATAGAAGCCATAGACTGATCAAAAAAGACAAAGACAAAAATCTAACCATTAATCCTGCTCCATAAGAAGGTCTCTGTTTGCTCAAATGTAGGAACTGTGCCTAAATCTAAAATCAGTCTGGTAACATTTGAATAGGTCTTGGGATGTTAGAGGAACATACTTCTCAGGTGTATAGATTTTCCCAGAATGTTCAGATTTCTGCCTCCTATTTTGGTCTGTTTCTCATGAAATTGTGGTTTTCTGGCAAATCACTGGCAAATCATTGAGGGCTGAGGTCAAAAAATAATGACAGACATTTGAGTTTCAGACTTCACACCCTTCAGAAAATTCATGCTAATGCAAACACTGTTATTCTATCAACTTTTTAAATTGGTAAGAGCAATATTTAAAAAGTGTCCCTTTTTTGGGCCTTTGCCCCCCCCCCCCCCCCATTATGTACAGCTTTGTCTGGATTTCTTAATGTAATAGGTTGAGAGGTATGTAGAGGAATACAGGTGTGCATAAATCTTTTTCTGAATAAACTTAGCAATAAATAGTACACTAGAGCCTGGGAATTGATTTTACATACTGGCTAGATCCATGGAAGGTTTCTTGAGAAAGCAGTAACTAAAGCTTCCTTCATCTGTACCCGGGAAATTAACGCACATAGTAATATATAACTAGGAAGGCCCTGACTCAGTCTCATATCTCTTTATTCTTAACATAAAAAAAAATCTCTGCCCAGGAAAAGTCACTATAACTTATCCAAAGACTACTGCCATGCTTCATAGGTGCATTCTGGGGGAATAGTTTGTTTGATCTTGACAAACCTATCATGCAGCATCTTCACACTGAGGAGAAGTAAACTGAGGAGAAGTAAACAAAACTCACATGAGTGATCACACATCTTCAAAATGAAAAGACAAGGCCTTATGGATAACAAGACAATGTGAATACCAGATCCTTCTCACACCTGAAAGAGAGCTGTTGGATGACTGGATGTAGCATAGAACCCCCTAGACAAGAACATTGCCTTCCTACAGGATATCTTTGTTTGTTACCATATAATGTTAATCCAAACTAAGTTTATCTTCCAACAGGGAGGTTATCTTCTGTCTGTTGTCCCACCACTGTCTCAGTTGGAGCATCACATGGAGCTCAGACTAAATCCAGTCTTCACCAGATATCACCAGTCTGTGGCATACATGGATAAGAGACTTAATCCATTCTTCACCAGATCTCACCAGTCTGTGGCATACATGGATTAGGGACTTAATCCATTCTTCACCAGACATCACCAGTCTGTGACATACATGGATTAGGGCACCTGAATAATGCTTGTAACTACCCTATAACTATCTTATTATAAACAGTGATCTGGTCCAATCAGGGAATAAAACAGCCACAAATACACTTGACTGTCAAGCTTATAACCTACTGGTCTTCAAGAAACAAAAAGCACAAATTCAGTATTGACAAAGGCAAAATGATTTTACACTTTCTAGAAAGAACAGTCCATCTGCTTTTTATACCAGAAATCACAGTCAGTGAATAGTTTCTAGTAGAATACCAAAGCATGCTCCACTGCATTATTATTATGCAAAATACCAAACAATTTCAGAGATATATTCCTATACAAGTGGGTATAAAAGGAAGGCTTTAATAAATATTATAGCTATCAAAGTTCCATTATTTTCAATTGATGCCATTGCTGGATGTGTGGATTCTATTCAAGATGAGGATGTTGTATATATCAAGACAGCAGTAATGTGTTGGCATTAAATAGCTAAAATGCATAAAACCTGCTCCATAAAAGTGGCATTGCTTGTCACTGGATATATGCCACTATCAAAATCTGTTTCAAAATAACCAAATTGACTCTGCCACTTCCATTGTAGAGATACATGTAAGGGCTTGCAGCTATAAATAAAATCTAAGTTGAGTGTGTATCTGACTGTCAGTTATTGTTCCTTCAAACAGTTACAAGGAAATCTCAGAGTATTTAAAATATTACATCATAAAATGGACCCTGTTGTGCAGAGGGAACAAAACCCCTACTGTGTCCCAAGCAACCTGTGTTTGATTAGATCCATGAGTGCTGGAGTGATCAGGTGGGGAAGGATGGGAGTGAGTAGTTGACATTGGTACACCTATCCTGAGCAGAGTAAGACTACCCAAAATCACTGTAATAGCAGCTTTTAGAACCTTCTGAGCTTCATGCTGCAAGTGGCATACCACTTGGGTGGGAGATTGTGCATGCACAAAAGTACATACACTCATCTCAAAAGCAGACATTGTGAAGTTTGTAAGGTTGCTGCAGGGCAGTGTGGAGTTAGGACACATCCCTAGCAGCAAAACAATACTGTACTAGCATCCTCAATCTTCTCACCTGCCCCAGATGTGAACCAGGTTGAACTCTGGGATAGGCTAAAGCAGGCCAGGTGGACCATGTAAGTGAGGAATGGAACTGGTGACAACTGATGGACACTTGCCAGAGGGGAAAAAATATATTGCCTTATATATGTAGGCAACAACTACAGACTTGAATGGGCATTGCACTGTGCATATTATGCTGCAATCCATTATGTTTGTTTTATGTAAATAATGGCTATGTGCACTCTTTCCAAGGTCAGAATACAAAACATACCCAGAAGACATCTATGCTTTATTTGGAATATGGCAAAATTAATTTTTAAAGGCACTTAGTGTGCTAGCTTTAAAATTTCCATTATATTCATTTATATAAAGGATCGAAATATGACTTATTTTTAATGTGAGGAATGCAGTGCATATCCAGAATATATATTGTGTTGGCATGGTATCAGAACTAAAGATCATTTGTCCATAAAAGGTATCATATGTTCCTGGAACTATGTTCTCATAAAAAAGCTGTTATGACAAGGGCAAAATGTCCCATCCAGCTTCAGTACTGAGCTCTGTGTAAATTCTTATGCCTGAGAAGATAATCTCTCTTAATGCACTGTGTACTTGATTGTCTAAGTATAATTCTCTGAGATGTTTACTTAAACCTGTCAACAAGTGTTTTAGATATTACTTCATAATGAAAATATTATATGCAGTACCAGATAGATCCCAGAGTTGAAGAGGTACAGATTTACTCCCGTTCAAGAAAGCCATGCATTGAGCTGTGTGAATTATTTAAATCTCCATAAAATCCTTAACAAGTGGCAGTGTTACAAGTGCAACAAAGTTACCTTTTCAAAGCAAGACATACTTGATGTTCTCATATCAGATAATGATTCCTATTTCATGAAAATGGAGTTTTATTGATTGTATAAAAGTGGTATATCATACATTTAACTAGAAGCACAAAATACTCCCAGTCTAAAGGACATACTGTATATAGCTATCCAAAATATATAATACAAAATCTGTCATCTTGCAATTTTGGAATATTGGAATACTTCATTTTACAGAGTTTCAATCACTTATCAGCTCAGTTAATAATGGAAAGACGATTAAAAATCAAATTACCAGTTTTGACTACCTTAGTAATGCATTTGTAATAAATGCAAAGGAAAAAAGACACTAGAAAGAAAAGAACAAAGGCAAAATGATATTACTACAAGCAATCAAGAAGAGTCTCAGAACTGGAAAGATGAACCAAAATGAAAATCCATCAATGCTGTCAGGTTTAACAGCCTGAAGATGAGGTTATTTGGTATGCAGTTGAATCAAGATCCTGCATGGTTAAAGAAGAAGATAGTCAGTTGTATAGAAGCAAAAGACGACATCTCTATAAGACAAGAAAGTCTTGTCCAGAGAGTTTGATTTTAACTGTGGTAGCTCTAGTTCATTAGAAAATAAAAACAGGTCTGTAGAATGTAGTATATGACAGCTTTAAAAATAGTCTTCATTCTTGATGGGTATGCATGCTACTTGATCATCTCAACAGTATTAGCAGACACTAAAAGACCTCATGGATGCTAATTATACATCCAGATGTCTGTGTCTTTATTAAGCATCCTGGTAGACATTACAAATGTTATAGGAAGTAGTGATCATCAACACAGAGTTTGGATATTAGAGTGCTTGAAGGCCAAAGCATGGTAAGCTTGACCCCCCCCCCCCATAACTATGAATCTATGACTCCAGAGCAATCCAAAGGTGGACTGCATGCAGTTGTTTTTTATAGTACAAGTTAATACCAGTATTGAACTTGCAGCTGTTCATTATAATGATTAATTTCCTTAAAAGTGAAAGAAATTATTTTATTTGACTACTACAGTTTGCTTTTTTTTGCTCCAGTTAATTGTTCTCTAGCCTTCCAAGTGCCAACACAGCGGTACCTGATACTTAATTCGTGCAAGAGTTGGTAGACAGAAATTACCTAAGTGGTTAAGTCAACAGATCCTGTAATTTATCCTGTAATTTGTCACAATAAATCTTTTTTGAGGTATTAAAAAATTACCTTTGGCCTTGTCATAAAAATAATTTTGATCACCCCTCCAATTACAACTGAGCTGTTATATGTTCATGAAATGGATATTAAGAAACTCACCTTGACCACAGATTAAGACAAAGCTCAAGAATGAATCTTGGCATCCATTTTGAGAACATAATGACAACCTAGTTAGGATCAGAGAAACACATTCACTATTCCTTGCAGGGCATAGTGCTTTAGTTGTATTTTAGATCTGCCTCACACATAGCAGCTATAAGTGAAGTGTATCACTAGTATTCTAACAGCTATAAAAGCTGTAACTAACCTTGCTCTGGCACACCTAAAAGTGTGTTTGACAGTGCAAAGTGTATTACAGCTTTTAAGACTGTTACAGGTTTCTCATGTTGTTTTATGTAGCCGGAACTCTAATGTGAGGCTAGAACGTAACAGTGCTAAACAAGGATAGCTTTTTCTCAGTTTCAGAGTATAGTCATGACGCTCCATGCATTAAATATATTTATGCTGGACATTAAAAATAATGTAAAATGTGCAATGCATTATTAGCTGTTACTTGTTTTTTTATTAAAGCATACACACACACACACACACACACACACACACACACACACACACACACACACACACACACACACACACACACACACACTCACAAAATATCAGATATGACTTGTCACACTGAAAGGCATCCTTTATTGTTTAGACTCATGCTATTCTTGAAAGAGAAGTTTGAAATTTTCCTGAAACAGCAGAGGGCCTTCCCATTTGAGAAGCTCAAGGTACAGGTGATATGCTGCAAGTGAGTAAATTTTGCTGACTTCTGTTTAAGTTTTATAATAACTATGTGCAAACGTCGTAACTCGAAGTAAGTTACATCATCATCTTCTTTCGGCTGTTCCTGTTAGGGGTTGCCACAGCAGATCACCTGTTTCCATTTCTTCCTGTCCTCTGCATCTTGCTCTGTCACACCAACCACCTGCATGTCCTCTCTCACCACATCAATAAACCTTATCTTAGGCCTTCCTCTTTTCCTGTTACCTGGTAGCTTCATCCTTAGCATCTTTTTCCCAATATACTCAGCATCCCTCCTCAGCACATGTCCAAACCAACGTAATCGTGCCTCTCTGGCTTTGTCTCCAAACCTTCCAACCTGGGCTAACCCTCTAATATACTTATTCCTAATCCTGTCCACCCTCGTCACACCCAGTGCAAATCTTAACATCTTTAATTCTGCCACATCCAGCTCAAACTCCTGCCTTTTTGTCAATGCCACTGTCTCCAACCCATATAACATAGCTGGTCTCACTACCCTCTTGTAGACCTTCCCTTTCTCTCTTACAGGTACTCATCTGTCACAAATCACTCCTGACACTCTTCTCCACCCACTCCATCCTGCCTGTACTCTCTTCTTCACCTCTCTTCCACACTCACCGTTACTCTGAACTATTGACCCCAAGTATTTAAACTCATCGATCTTCGCCACCTCTTCTCCTTGCATCCTCACCATTCCTCTATCCTCCCTCTCATTCACATACATATATTCTGTCTTAGTCCTGCTGACCTTCATTCCTCTTCTCTCTAGAGCATATCTCCATCTCTCCAGGGTGTCCTCCACCTGTTCCCTACTCTCACTACAGATCACAATGTCATCTGCAAACATCATAGTCCACGGGGACTCCTGTCTGATCTTGTCTGTCAACCTGTCCATCACCATTGCAAATAAGAAAGGGCTCAGAGCTGATCCTTGATGTAACCCCACCTCCACCTTAAATGCATCCGTCACTCCCACAGCAGACCTCACTACTGTCACACTACCTTCATACATATCCTGTACCACTCTTACATACTTTTCTGACACTTCTGACTTCCTCATACAATACCACAACTCCTCTCTAGGCACCCTGTCATATGCTTTCTCTAAGTCTACAAAAACACAATGCAACTCCTTCCGACATTCTCTGTACTTCTCCATCAACACTGTCAGTGCAAACATCACATCTGTAGTGCTCTTTCTTGGCATGAAACCATACTGCTGATCACTAATCATCACCTCCCTTCTTAACCTAGCTTCCACTACTCTTTCCCATAACTTCATGCTGTGACTGATCAATTTAATCCCTCTGTAGTTACTACAGCTCTGCACATCACCCTTATTCTTAAAAATCGGTACCAAAACACTTTTTCTCATTCCTCAGGTATCCTCTCACTTTCCAAGATTTCATTAAACAATCTGGTTAAAAACTCCACTGCCATCTCAGCTAAACACCTCCATGCTTCCACAGGTATGTCATCTGGGCTATCAGCCTTTCCATTCTTCATTCTCTTTATAGCTATCCTTACTTCCTCCTTGCTAATCCATTGTACTTCATGATTTACTATCCCTACATCATCCAACCTTCTCTCCCTCTCATTCTCTTCATTCATCAGCCCCTCAAAGTACTCTTTCCATCTCCTCAACACACTCTCCTCGCTTGAGTATGTTTCCCTCATTATCCTTTATCACATTTACCTGCTGCACATCTTTCCTAGCTCGGTCCCTCTGTCTAGCCAATCAGTACAGGTCCTTTTCTCCCTCCTTAGTGTCCAACCTTTCATACAACTCTTCATATGCCTTATCCTTAGCCTTCACCACCTCTCTCTTTGCCATGCACCTCATCTCCTTATACTCCTGTCTACCTTCTTCATCTCTCTGACAATCCCACTTCTTCTTTGCCAACCTCTTTCTCTGTATACTCTCCTGTACTTCCTCATTCCACCACCATGTCTCTTTGTCATCGTTCCTCTGTCCAGATGTAATACCACACACCTTTCTAGCCGTCTCCCTTACTAGCTCTGCTGTAGTTACCCAGCTATGGATGCATCTTGAAAACATTTGAATGGAGTAAGTTATTTATTACACAGTAAAAATGTATATTTTTGTTTGCGCATTTGCTTCCCAAGAAGATCTGCTATGTTAAAAAAATATCTCTGTCTGTTACCCTTGTAGACTGCATGCATATAAAGAACATGGTAAAAGAGATAAATCATGACTGTATAGATTAAGGTACTGATTTCACTGAGTAATAATGACTGAAAAAAAAATGCTATTGTTACTACTTCAGTCATGACAATTCCCTCCAGCCTCAATGTACTGATTCAGCTGCACTGCACTAGCTGGTATTACTGGCCTACAGATCCAGGTTATGGATTCTGATCCTGACCTATACTATTTTTGTGAAGTTTGCATGTTTTTCACACGTTCACATGAATACCCTTTTGGTACTCTAGACTCCTCCACTAAAGGCATGCTGCTTAGACTCGCTTTTCTAAACTTTTCTTTGATGCAACCTTCACCCTTGTATTGCTTGAGGCCAGGGGAAGCCTGACAAAGGTCCGTAAGAACCACCTCTCCTAAGTTTTTAACTGATGATTGCATAATAAATGTAGACGGCAGAGTCAGATTTGGTACATCTCTTTGGTTTTCCTATAAATCATAACTCATTGTGGTGATAATGATTTGCTTAAACCATTAACGTGTTCTATGCATGTCATAACTTAACCCTCTTAATTTGTTTGTGTTAGTGTTGCTTTTGTTTTATGTAATACAGATGTTAATTTGTTTGTGTTAGTGTTGCTTTTGTTTCATGTAATACAGATGTTAATTTGTTTGTGTTAGTGTTGCTTTTGTTTCATGTAATACAGATGTTAATTTGTTTGTGTTAGTGTTGCTTTTGTTTCATGTAATACAGATGTTAATTTGTTTGTGTTAGTGTTGCTTTTGTTTCATGTAATACAGATGTTAATTTGTGTTAGTGTTGCTTTTGTTTCATGTAATACAGATGTTAATTTGTTTGTGTTAGTGTTGCTTTTGTTTCATGTAATACAGATGTTAATTTGTTTGTGTTAGTGTTGCTTTTGTTTCATGTAATACAGATGTTAATTTGTTTGTGTTAGTGTTGCTTTTGTTTCATGTAATACAGATGATATTTACACTGAAATGGTAAGCAGATTAAGGATTACATTAAGATTCTATTTATGAGGAACTGCTGTAAGGACTTGCATAACAAAACCATTGCCATTATATTATCATGCATAAAACAGAACTTTACTTTCTACACTTAGCCTTGTGTACATATTTTAATTGTGAAACATTAAAATATTATTTGCATTTTTCAACCTGGACCTGTGCAGCAGTCAAGCCATGTTTTTATCTGAGAATTCTCTTTATTTACTTCAGTGGTCCTAGAAGTGTATAACCATGTGAAAAGTTTAATCACTCCTGGTTCACCAAAATTACACTACTTCAAACTCACCACTATCCTTTATACAATATCTTGTAACTACATACAATATGTTGCAACTTCAGACTTGATTCTAATTAGCATCTATAGAATGGTAGTACCCATTCATACATGGAGGTGTGGAGTTTGTGGAGTGGAAACCTTGTAACACTCAAAATCAGCCTCCTGCACGGAGAATGTTGCACGGCACCCAAAGGTAAACGTATGAGTTGAAACCTTGACAAAAACATTCTTGTTTTTAAAAGTGTGGAAATATTGTATCTGACAGTCTGATTGTCTGATCAGTCTCATATGTAAGGCCATGGAAAGAATAATCACAGACATGATGAGCGAAGACATAAGATAGTGTGCAAATGCTGGACCAATCACAGTATAGCTTTGTTAAATGAAGGTCATGCTTATTAAATCTGGTGCACCAGAGGGTCACCAAAGCAATGGAGAAGGGCAAGACTGTGCACACAGCTTACCACAACTTGGTCAAGGCTTTTGATATACTACCCCACTTAAGCATTATCAACAAGTGCACTAAATTATGTGTAAACCCTTTTATCACCCAAGCCATATGGCATGCTGCCAGGACTCAGGAGGTCAAAATAGGTGAGACCACCTCCACCAAGAGGCCAGTCACTAGTGGAGTCCCTCAGGGCTCGGTACTGGACACATTCCTTTTTGGCATCGATTTCTCTAAAGTGGAAGTAAACGCTGAAGGTTTATGGTGCTGACTAAGTTCGCAGATCATTGCAAGCTGGGAGCTATCATCAACTCCCCTTTAGACAATAGCATTCTTCAAGAAACCTTATCTTTGACTAACAAATGGTGCCAAATGTAAGATCTTAAACTCAATATTAAGAAATGCATAATTGTACCCTTTGGAAAGTCAACCATCCCAGCTAATTACCATGTTTATACTATGCCCCTAAGACTTGACCCAGTGATCAAGAATTTGGGTATGCACTTAGATAGTAGCCTTAGATAGTAGCCTAACCTTCGACCCACATGTGGTGAGGAAATCCTTTTATGTTGAGCAACTTATAATTAAGGGCATGGCATCTAAGTCCATAGAGGTCATTATCCCACTGTTCTCTACCCTTATCAGACCAATAGAGTATGATGCTCCCTTCAGTATGTACCTGCCAGGCATATGCAGCAACTAGAGCTCATTGGTTCCTTACAAAAGAATATAAGACATAAGAAAACTCTCTTATGCAGAGCACCTTAAACCACCTTCCCTCAACTCAGTCTATTATAGATTGCTGAAGGGTGATCTATGCCTAGCTTACCAGGCATCCGCAAACCCCACACTTATGAATCTCCTGCATATTTGTAAGTCAAAGTACCAGAAATACAAGGTCTATGGACCTGAATTTTGTCTGCGGTTTAAACAGAAAATATGAGAGAGACAGATACATGTCCAACAGACTGTCCCTCCTGTGGAATAGGCT
This sequence comes from Protopterus annectens, assembly GCF_019279795.1. Lineage (NCBI taxonomy): Eukaryota > Metazoa > Chordata > Ceratodontiformes > Protopteridae > Protopterus > Protopterus annectens. Next base: position 819,412,486 of record NC_056751.1, on the reverse strand, counting down.
TCCATGTGAAACTAAGTTTGTCTGTTACCCAATTTAAGTGCAGCCTAGTTCAGTGGCTGGGGAATAGGAAATGTATAACCAGCCTGACACCCATTTCCCATATGAACAGAGGTAGCTTATAAATGCCAAGCCCTTAATGTTCTATTTGGATGTAGGATGTCATTATTCTTTTGGGAAAACTTGGCTAGAATTAAAAAG
>NC_056751.1:819364788-819407288 GCF_019279795.1 Protopterus annectens | reverse complement strand
CTTAATCTATTCTTCACCTCCACTACATATTCACTTGGAATATTCTTGAAGTCATATCTCACTGGCCTAAATGTATTTTTCTAAATATTGCAATAAGAAGTTGATAGCCAGAGTCTCAGTCAGCTCCATGTCTTGTTTTTGATGACTGTTTAGGACTCGTCCTTGTCTGACTGCAAAGTATATAGTCAATCAGTATTAGCTGTCTGCTGATACCTAACAGTCTATTGTAAAGCTAAAACATAGACTTTTGAAAGAGATTATTTGCTATGACCAGTGAAGTATCTTGACAGAGTTCTATCCCATTTTGCTTCTTACTCTAAACCCAAACCTGACCATTATTCCAGATGCACTGTTATAAATTATCTGTTGATAATACTGAATGTTGAACACTGAAATGCCAATGGGCTACAATGTTAAAATGTTGAAATGAAAATATCTACTCTCTTACAATTGAAGAGATTTGGACTCGCCACCTGCAGGACCCATGTTAACACTTGCTTCTGAGTTTCACTAACATGGGAATGATATTGTTTGTTGAATGTTTGTGTACTGGCACACTGTATGCATGCAGGGCATGCATGCTATTAGTACGTATTTTGAATTGGACATTGTAAAGTGTCAATATTTTGACATTTCAGGGTTTTGCCTTCATTATTTTGGGTTTCAGTATATCGCTATATATCTATATCGGTTTACTATCAAATGTGCGATGAACAAAACAAAAAATGTGCAATGCAGCAAAAAACATCACCAAACACGGAAAACTGAACAAGTCAGTATGTCGAATCACATGCCGATTATTCGATTCTGCATTATTCAACATACTGTTTACCCTACACCTGTCAGAACAGTAACTGCAGTTCTGGTTGAGAGCAGAACGAACGTACTGCACAGCACTAAACTTCATATTTTTGCGGGGGGACAAGCCCCCCAGCACCTCCCATGGGGGGGCTGTGCCTCCCACACCCCATGCAAATTATATATCCCAACTTCAAGATCGTACTACAGTGGGGAAATGGGGAAATTTCCCGATCTGCACTAAAACCGCAGTCTCTACTAATAACACTGACCACATATGTGTGAATGCACAGTGCATTCGCTGACTGGGACCTCGCACACCTGAAGGTATGACGACACGGGATTCAGCCAACCAGAATTCAGCGTTCCATGATCACTGAACCTTCACCCGTACTTTTGATAGTAAACCATATATATATATATATATATATATATATATATATATATATATATATATAAATATATATATAGATATATATATATAACGACATGGGATTCGGCCAAACAGAATTCAGCATTCCATGATCACTGAACCTTCACCCGTAATTTTGATAGTAAACTATATATATATATATATATATATATATATATATATATATATATATATATATATGTATGTATGTATTTGGGTGTTAGTTGATTTGTCACTGCATGCATTTATCATGTGTTTAAATTGTGGTAATTTTTATTAGTTTTTATTAGAGATACACTTGGCCGAATTATGTAAGTGTCAAACTTCAGCAGGCTGGCCATTACATAATTCAGGATTTTTTCCCCCTTCCTATGTGATAGTTGACCCTGGAGTTAGTGTAGTTAATTTACAAGACTGTCGGGGAGGAACCCCCACATCAAGAGGGGGTGCTGGGGGGGCCACCTATGTAAAAGTTCTTTTTTTTATTTTTTGTTTAGTAATCACAAATGTAATCTGTTGGTTTACATTAATGATTACTTTAATTAAATAAAATAATTAGTTGGCAATGAAGGCAATCTCTGATGAGGTCTTTTGCTGTTTTGTGTTTTGAACAATTTCACCAGTAATTTTTATGTATACACTCAGAGTTGTCGCCTCACAGATAGACATTGCTCAGTTAGAGCGTCTTCTGTGTGGCGACATGTGTGAATGGGCATTTCTTCATTGAAGGTTGTGTGAGGCCCGGCAAGCCAGCACCTAAAACTCTACTGCCAATCATTAGTGGACCGGAGTTCTGCTGTGGCGACCCCTAATAGGGAAAAGCTGAAAGACACAAACAAAGACTCAAATATTTATGGTGCCAAAATCATGGCTTGAAACTAAATGTCAAAAACTGCATTACTGTATCGTTTGGGAAGTCATTTACCTCAGAGTATTGCCACATTGATAATATGCCTCTAAGAGTTGAGCCAGGTGTTCATAAATTGGGAACATGTGGACGGGGACCAAACTTTTGATCAACATGTGTCCATTGTTGTAGGAGTACTTCTGTATCACTCAGCTTATAAACAAAGTGATTCTGTCTAGATCTAGGAATGTTATTGTCCACCTTTACTCAGCGGGTCTATATCATAACTTCGAAGTTCTCTAACATCGAATGTTATTATATCGAACCCTAAACACCGAAGTATAAAAACATCAAACAGTCAGAATAGCGAATTTTTTCCCAGGGAAAAAAAATCGCTATTCCGAGAAACATACACACAGCACAAACACACACAAAAAACAGTCATCCACACACATACACTTAAAATCCTACACCTAAACTAAACTTTACATACAGTACTAGCTATCCACTTACCTTAACCCAACCCTAACCCTAAGGTCTGTCTCTATCGCACACTCACCTCACCTGTGCCCTAACCCTAACTCACTAACCTGCCCCCTAACCCTAACCTACACACAATCACACACTTACCTGACCCACACCCTAACCCTAACTCACCTAACCTGCCCCTAACCCTAACCTACACACAATCGCACACTTACCTGAACCTGTGCCCTAACACTAACATCCACACAACCACACACTTACCTGACCTGCTCCCTAACCCTAACTCACCTAACCTGCCCCTAACCCTAACCTACACACAATCGCACACTTACCTGAACCTGTGCCCTAACACTAACATCCACACAACCGCACACTTACCTGACCTGCTCCCTAACCCTAACTCGCCTAACCCACCCCCTAACCTACACACAGTCGCATACTTACCTGAACCCTACCCGTAATGCTCCAACATATCAAATGCTGAAAACAGTGAAGCCACAGCAATGGCCCACCAAATTTTTTCCCTGGGAAAGAATTTGATGTCCTGCACCTTCGCTGTTTTCAGTGTTCAACATTACGGGTTCGATATTATAACATTCAATGTTAGAGAACTTTGATGTTATAATATAGACCCTACTCAGCCCCCATTAAGCCAGTCATTGAATATAATGACCCCTTTGGTATGTATCTATCCAGACACTTGCAACAACTGGAATGTCTATAGAGATACCTCACTAAAAGGATACAAACAACATGTCCTACTTGGACTGACTGAAAGCCCTAGCACAAAAATTGGTATCTGCTAAGAGGTGAACAGTGGTTGGCATGTAAGGCATCCCCTAACCCAATACCAATGGGTTTACTGCACAAAAGCAAGAAGTTCCTCTGTAACCTGAAAAAACATTTGTAGGGACAAGTATATCTCACAGAGGATATTGCCGCACTGGAACAGAGTCCTCATCCGCATAAAACAAAGTTCCTCCCTGTCCATATTCAAGTGCAACTTGGATCTATGGATGGGAAACAGAAAATTTATCCCAGGGCTGACCCTATACTACTAATGGGCAGAAGCAGCTGCTAAATGCATTATCCTATGCATGGGTCCCCTGAAATTATTTGTTGTATAATCCCAGTTATTCTCTTTCGGGGTAATATATAATTATCCACAAGGGCATGGTCAAGGACAATCTTTATCTAAATGGGATAGATTAATTCTAGCATGAAAAGGAAATTGGCTAGCTTTGAAATGGCCCCTAGGGCAACTAGCCTGGTACTTACCTGTGAACCTATAAGTGTGTGTGTATGTATATGTATATGTATATATATATGTATATGTATATATATATATATATATATATATATATATATATATATATATATATATATATATATATAGATATAGACACACATGCACACACACACACACACACACACACACACACACACACACATACAATATCACACATTTTTATACTTTCATGTACACAGATACCCACACTTCCACTATATAATTGTAAATCTAAAATGAAAGACACGATGCAAACATGTATTATGGACACTGTATAGATATTTTTGTTTTTCTACACTCTAGGTGTATCATGAAATATCTGTCTTCATTCTTGGTGCAACATCAACAATTTACCTACATCCTTGGTACATCATTATCCTTACTAAAAATCTTTTTAGAATGCAATATTTACATTATTCACAATAAAATTAAAACAGTTTACGGACTGCACATGAAAAACTCAAGACACACATACAACACCAAACATATACAGAAAAAGCAGACCTAATAAACCCTCACAATCCAACATTACACTTATTTTTAAATAGCAAAGTAAAATAAAAAAATGAAAATAATGACTGTATCACCCATTTAAATCAATGTAAAAAAATAACATCTCTCATTGCGCACATACAAAATATACATGTAACCTCCCATTCAAAAACAACACTGCCCACATAGCTAACCTTCCAAATAAACAAATTCCTATTAGAATGAAATCAGATAGAACACAACACACACGCGCGCACACACACACACACACACACACACACACACACACACACACACACACACACACACACACACACACACACACACACACACACACAGATATACACATCCAGACTGCATGCACAGCTATAAGGGAAAGAGGGCCAACAAGTCACCAAACAACACTGTAGCATATCTAGTTATATATGAAGTTATTCAGTACTATTTCCGTACATGTGCATTGCAACTGAAAGGTGTAGTTTATCATGTGATGCTACATATTTTTTTTAAGAAATGCATATCATGTCTTCCACCTGTTATCCCAACTAACTTAACTATGTATAAATGTTGTCATGTACACATACACATGATGCTTGAAATTACTGGAACTTGGTACCATTAACAGTCTGCACCAGCTGTTGAAATTTCATTTTGAAACTTTTTAAACTGTGTCTGTAGATGTTTCCTGCCTCATCCTCTCTTTTCACTTTATAACTACTACAGTATTACACCCATTTATAGGCCAGCTTCATTTATCATTGTGGATGGAAAATTCTGAATTCCAGTGACAGAAAGTCTAGTCTTGTCTCACATTTTATAAAGAAAATAACCCTGATTCCATTTCCATTTTACATTTCATATTATTAAACACAATTGTTACTTTACTGAATTCATTCACAAAATCTTGTTCTTTGGCTTGAACTCTCTTCACTATCTATCTATCTATCTATATATATATATATATATATATATATATATATATATATCTTTTTTTTTCAACATTGTTGGAATTTCATGGAAATCATATCAAAGGGCTAGGAAACGCTAGATTTAAAAAAATCTGAGCTATTGAAGTGGTGTTGCCAAAAGTAGAGAAAATAAGTAAGTCATTCCTTCATACTGCATTTCACATTGTTTAGTCTTTTGGAAGAAGAGAGGGTGTGAAAGAATAAAAATATTTAAAGTATATTTTTTCACACCAATTAAGAGGTTTAGGTGTCAGTGGCTGAAGCACAAAGTGTGAGTGTAAATCCAGTAACTTACATAATTCAATGATAAAAGACAGAATTCTGTGTGGAATCAAAGATGATCAAGTGAGAGGCAAAGTATTCTACAGATGCTGCCATGACCATTGATAAAACATTATATGCAAAATGAGTTCATTTTTAAGCATATAGCTTTAGAAAGTCACTGAAAAAATTGAAGTTTGCAGAACAAAGCCTGGTGGTGAGAATGACAGGAAAACAACGTACAAGAAAACTTAAACATAATAGCATGAATGAATAAAGAAACCATGACAACTCTATGCCATCCAAAATGGTTTCTGTTAGCATACCTCTCAACATCTAACCACAAAAATATCTGGCAAAGCTAAAAATAATGGGGTAACAGAGGCCCAAAATCAGGGACAGATTTTAAATATTGCTTTTTCGGATTTAGAAAGTTGCTATAATGACAGGTTTTGCATTATCATGTATCTCCAAAGGGTATACAGTCTGAAAATCAAACATATATCATTATTTAGTGACTTAAATCCTCAGTGATTTGCCAGAAAACCAAAAATATTATGAGAAACAGACCAAAATATGAAGCAAAAATATGAACATTGTGTGAAAATCTATGCAGTTGAGAGGAATGTTGATATTAAGCAAGGTGGCAAAAATGCATCTAGTGTAACAGTGGTGCCTGCCAATCTAAGAAAGTAAATTAAAAAACAATTTATTGTGTATATGGTAGATTGTGTTAGGATCATAACCATTATGCTAAAGAATGTAAAAGTCAAAATAAAGTGTTGCAGAAATACTTACAAGTACTGGAAACAAAGGAGCCAAATAAATCATATTGGTGAATACAGTAAAACCTGTAAGCGACAGTCAAGATGACTACTGGTCAGAAAAAGTATTTAATTTAAAGGACCACTACGGGCAAATGATGAAGAAAACATATATTTTTTATCTTTCCATGATTTACTACACCTCCCAAAGCTGCCTTCAGCAAAATAAGTACTCATTCCTAATTTTATTTTGTTTTTACTCTTGTCTGCCCTCATGGGGGCAGACATGGTGATTCCTTTGGAAAGCTAAATCTGTCCTATAATGCAGACTGTGAGGACAAATAGCCCAACCATTTGTTGTCAGACTAGACTTCCATTCACTTACAATGGAACTCCTGAAAAAAACTGCCAAGTCTGAGAGTCTGCAGCTCATGTGTCATTGACTGGTATGCGCTGAGTTTTACAAATGTTCCTACTGATGTACTACACATTCACTGAGAGAAACATGCAAAAGTGTCAACAAATTACTGAGATAAAAAAGACTTTTCACAAGGAGCAGTTTTGCAAGTTTCAGTTCCTGGCCAGGTTACTCCTCCCATCTCCCCTCCTTCAGTGGGCTACAGTCTCACATTTCCAGCTTTGCTAGATTCAACTATTTAGTCAGCTTTGCATGACAATAGAAATAAAAAATAGCCTGGTGTGCCACTAAAACTGTTCCCTTGTATGTCTCTTCACTTCTGAATAGCAATTCCCAAGAATAAAAAAAAAAGCAAACTCATCAGTCCAGAGTTTAGGCTAGTCTATCCATTTTTTAAAATGTGCACAGTAAAATATTCAACTTGTAATGCATTTTGGCTGCTGACATGGTTATCTTTACATAGTTATTCTCTTATAGTATAACCTGAACTTATGGTATTTAATGATAAATTTTACAACAATTCTCAGTTTCTTAACAATGACCTCCCAAGCCTCTGATGTGACCTAGTACTTTCTTACTATTGCTTTATGTAGTTTGTCTTAGTTGTATACTTGTAGTGTGTTTCTCAATCTCTCAGCAACAGACTCCTGGAGAAGCATATACTTTTATTGAAAGAGTACCAGCAGCTGTAGCAGTGATACCACACTCCAAAACAATGCACTTAAACATAGTACTGACAAACACAAGGGAATGTATATGTCCGAATCAAGCAGTGATGAAATTTCTAGGGACTTCACTGAGCAAAATTTTACTCTTAATTTCTCCGTTTCATAATGCATAACATTCGCACCACACTTACAAAGGCACACCTCCACCTTCCACAAACACAGCAACCCACACCCACACAACTGCTTCGGTTTCTCCCTTCAGTTATTGCAAGCCAAGAATGACACTTTTTAATAAGGATACCTACCAGACAAGTCTGCATAGCGCACTTGGTCTACCTGCATCATCGCAGCTTGCCCCCCCCCCAGCAACTGCAACATTGCCAGATAAAACCACTGCTATGGTCCGGTTTCTCCCTACAGTTATTGCAAGCCAAGAATAAAGTACAGTTGTGTACTCTTACCATAAATGTAGATGTTCGAGTATGTTCACTCTTACAGTCATTACTGTAGGGTTCTTCCTGCTGGCAGCAGCCCTAGATCGGCCAGAGTCCCAAAGTCGGGTCCGACGTTGGCTGAAGCCGCTCCTGCCCTGACATCAGTGTGCCAGGGGTATAAAGACCTCACCCAATGCCATTTTCCCCAGTTTTTCTTGCCCCAGATGTCAGGTGCCCAAAAATAAAGGCCAAAAGCTTAATCAAAAAGAATAAGCAAACATAAACCAGAACATTCCCAAATATCACCAGCAAAAATACCTCAGAGAAAAAAGAAATGTCATGGAGACACAGACAGCACTCAAAGAACAACAAAAGAGGGGACAGGAGGGAGGGTAACCCAGACTGTAACAGTGAACATACTCAAACATCTACATTTATGGTAAGAGTACACAACTATACTGTGTTCTTCGTGGTTCTCTGTTACAGTCATTACTGTAGGGTTGAATCCCAAAGCTAAGAAAGGGTGGATGGAGAAGGAACAGAAGGGGCAGCCACAAAACCCTGCAGGACTGCAGAGGCAAAACCTGCCCTAGATTTAGAATAGAGAGGGAGATTGTAGTGCTTAGAAAAAGTATGCACAGAACTCCAAGTTGCAGCTTCTAAGATCTCCTTGGTAGGAACTCCACTGAGAAAAGCTGCCGAAGTGGCAGTAGCTCTGGTAGAATGTGTTCTGACATTAACAGGAACAGGCTTACCATGATGAGAGTAACAGAACTTGATGCAGTGGGCAATCCACTTAGAAATAGTCTGCTTAGTGATTGCTCTCCCCTGTGAGGTAGAAGCATAAACCACAAACAATTGCTCAGATTTCCTGAAAATCTTGGTCCTGTCCAGGTAAAAACGAAGCTGCCTGTGTATATCTAATGAATGCAAAATAATTTCCTCTTCACTTTGAGGATTAGGATAAAAGGTAGGCAAATGAATAGTCTGATTCAAGGCTACTTTCGAAACCACCTTAGGCATAAAGGTGGGATTAGTCCTCAGGGACACCCTGTCCTGATGAAAAATAATAAAGGGTTCTACAGCCATGAGAGCTTGCAATTCCAAAACTCTTCTGGCAGAGGTAACGGCTAAAAGAAAAACAGTTTTCCATGATAAAAACTTTAAATCTGTGGAAGCCGTAGGTTCAAAAGGAGATAAAGTTAACTTTTCCAAAACAAAGTTGAGATCCCAAGTGGGAACTGGTTCTCTTAAAGGAGGCCTTATATTCTTCGCCCCTCTCATATATTGCTTAAGTAACGGATGAGAAAAGATTGGGGGATCCATTTTATAATGTGCAGAAATAGCAGAAGCATGAATTTTGATAGATGAAAAAGATAGGCCCTTATGTAACATCTCTGTTAGGTATTGTAAAATCAGAGGAATGTTTGGAACTGCAGAATCAAAACCCTGGGCCCAAGTCCAGGAGCAAAATCTTTTCCATTTACCTACATAAGATTTCCTGGTGCTGGGCCGTCTAGCTTCAAGAATTATGTCCAGTGCCTGTTTGGTAAGGGTAGAACTGTTTAAAGACCCTGGATCCACCAGGCTGCTAGATTCAGAGTTTTGACATGGCTGTGCAGGATTTGGCCATCTCGTTGTGACAGTAGATGTGGAAGTTGTGGCAAAATCCAGGGTGGACCCTGAGCCAGGTTCATCAGGGTGGAATACCAGAATTGCCGAGGCCAGTTGGGAGCCAGTAAAATCATTCGCGGTTTGTCCTGTTTGATTTTCAGATGTACCCAAGGAAGAACAGGCAAAGGAGGAAAAGCATATACTGAGAGGTGCTTCCAACTGAATGAAAGAGCATCCACTTTCCATGCTAGCTTGTGGTAGGTCCTTGTGCAGAACGTTTGAAGTTGATGGTTTTGGGGAGATGCAAAAAGATCTATGTCCGGGCACCCCCACACCTCCGTTATCATCCTGAATATCCGAACATCCAACATCCATTCGTGTGGATCCAAAAGAGTTCTGCTTAGACTGTCCGCCAGAGTGTTGTTCTTTCCTGGCAGGAATTGAGCTAATAAGTCCACCTTGTTGGCTAGTGCTGTGTTCCACAGAGCCATGGCCAAATTGCACAGGGGGTATGAATGAGAGTCTCCCTGCTTGTTTATGTACCACATCACCATAGTGTTGTCCGTCTTTATCAGTAATTGCCCCGGTAGAATAAGATCTTTGAAGGCTGTCAGGGCATTCTGTACAGCTAGCATCTCCTTCAAATTTATGTGCAGATGCATTTGGTCCTCTGTCCAGGCACCCTGAAGACACTTCCCTTGCATGTGGGCTCCCCATGCATGATCGGAAGCATCCGTCGTTATGACTTGATTGACTGGAATGGGACAGAAAGGCCTTCCCTTGTTTTGGAGACAGGCCTTGACCCACCAAAGAAACTCCTGTCGGAGACAAGGCAAAATTGCGATCACTGTTTCCAGACTGTGGCAATGCTGAGACCATACATACACTCTTGAGGTACCACTGTATCTTCCACATATGCAGCCTTGCATATGGTACTAACAGAATGCAGGATGCCATGTAACCCAGAGCCTGCAGACCTTTTCTTGCAGACAGCTGACTCATTAAAGCCAGATTTTTGAAATAAGAAGCCAGTTGCACTTTTTTGTCTGGTGTCAAATAAGCCATCTGGGTTGTAGTGCTCAGAAGCGCACCCAGGAAAGTAATTTGCTGCGTGGGCACTAAGTTTGATTTCTTTAGGTTCATTATGAACCCTAGGCACAAGAGAAGATGCTGCACAAATGTTGGATGCTGAAGTAAAGTCTCCTTGTCATCCGCTTGAATGTGGCAGTCGTCCAGATAAGGGTATATTTGAATTCCCTTCTGTCTGTAAAACACCATTACTGGTACCAGGCACTTTGTAAAGACCCTGGGCACAGGAGATAAGCCAAAGGGCAGCACAGAGAAATGGTAATGCCTCGAGCCTGCTTTGAATCTCAGGTACCTTCTGCACTCTTGCCATATGGGAATATGCAGGTAAGCCTCCTTCAAGTCCAAAATCACCATCCAAGCGTTTTTGCTCAGCATAGGCAGCAGGTGCTGTGAGTGAGCATCTTGAATTTTGGAATTTCTGGGAAGGTGTTCAATATGGAAAGGTCCAGGATTGGTCTCCATGCGTTTTCCTTCCTGGGAACCAGGAAAATCTTGAATAAAACCCTTGCCCCATTTCTGAATCTGGTACCAAACCTATGGCCCTCATATCCATGAGGGACCGAACTTGCTGTTGTGCCTCTGCCTATTGATGCTTTGGCAGATCTGGCCATCCATTTTATCTTGGCAAGGTATTGAAGTGAAACCTGTAACCCCTTGAAACTATGTCCAGAACCCATTTATCTTGGGTTATGTGGCTCCAATTGTGATAAAAAAGAGAGATTTTTCCTCCCAAAGGTGCATCCAGGACGGATGCCCCTGGAGCTAGTAAGGGAGAGTCATAATGACTGTTTCCTGTAAGGTTGTGACCTATCTTTCCCTCCCTTGGGAGAGAGGGAGAGAGGGAACTCCACTGCTTATTTCTGAAAGGGGGCTGTGCCTGACCCCTACCTCTGGAACGCTTGTATCTGCCCCTCTGAGGTCTGTCCGAGCTTGGAAAGGACCAAGGTTTAGCTGGCCAATTCCTACTAAATCTAGGGGGTTGTACCTGTAGAAAATCTTTAACCGTCTGCATAGATTTGGCTTTGTCTTCCATTTTCTTCAATACTTCCTCAGCTTTGGCCCCAAACAAAACATTGTGATGCAAAGGGGCATCTAAAAGCTTTGCTTTAACCTGCTCAGGCAAACTTTGCTCCTTTAACCAAGCGTGCCTTCTAATAACTGTGCCAGTTGCTGCAGCCCTGCAAGAAGCCTCCAAAGAATCAAAACCACAGTGCAGGGTATGTTTACCCACCTGCTCAGTAGCATGCAATACGTCTTGTAATTCCTTATTGTCCACACCACCAGAAACAACAGACATCTTTTGCTTTAACACAGACAAAAGGTATTGCTGATATTTTAACATATGAAATTGACAATTCAAAGCTCTAATAGACAATGTAGCAGAAGTATAAACTTTTTTGCCCCATCTTTCCAAGGCTCTGGACTCTCGGTCAGAGGGATTTGGATTCTTAGCAGAGGCTGCTTTAACACCCTTAGGGCCCTGAGAAATAGTTTCTGGATCAGCTGAAGTATTCTTAAAAAGATATTTGTGGGAATCTGGAACCCTATAATACCTATCCGGTTTGACAGGAGCAGGAGGAAAAGAATCAGGAGAGAGAGATGCCTACGTAAAAACATCATCCACAATGTCCAATACAGGGGGAATAGCCAGGGGTCTATGCTGTGGAAGCAGAAGAAAATCCCTAAGCCTTTTCTTAGATTCAGAGTATTCCTGTCCTTCCCAGTGAATATGCTCTCTCATGTCATGCAAGGTTTCCCCAAATGAATAATCCTCAGGAGGAGAGGCCGAAGGAAGGGATTCTTCAGCATCAGAATCCTCATAAGGAGGGAAGGAATAATCCAGCTCAGAAGAAGAAGCAGAAGAAATCGAAACTTGATCTGAGGAATCATACTCTGGCTCTAGCCTAGGTCTCTTGTCAGGAGGGGGATGAGAACCCCTGATCATAGTTAACAGGTCTTCAGCCATTCTAAGCATCTGTCTTTGAGGTCTAGGACCCTGAACAGAAGGTGCCTGTGCATGCTGCTTTGTCTTTGCTGGAGCCTTAGTCTTTGCCTTTGTCCTTGACTGCAAAACTGGAGTCATCTGTACATGAAGCTGTGTAGGCCTAAAAACTCCCTCAGAAGCCGGTGCCTGCACAGTGGCTCCGGACCCATCTGAGGGAGCAATAGCCGTAGGTCCAATCCCTGAAAAGTCTGAGGGCCCCATCGGCTCTTCACGGGAGTCGGTACAGGCAACCGGTTCAAAAGTGGCGGACGACAGGGGCTGCGAAAGCGCCTCACTGATGACAGCCGAACTGGCAACTGGCTCTGATTGAATAAAGTCGTCCACTTTGGACCTCGGAGGCCTGTCTTTATCCTTGTGCCTCTTATACACTGCAGTAGCCAGATAAGAATCCGACGACATATTGTAATTAAATCTTTTTCCAAAATAATGGAAGGCAAAATCGTACCTATGCCTAATAGTGCATTGATTAAACTTAGCACAAAACCTACAATTAGCTATGTCGTGGTCAGGACCTAAGCAAGGTATACAGTAAGAGTGAAAATCCTTATGAGGTATTTGCTTCCCACAAGAAATACAGTTATTAACTTTTTCTGACATCGGACTGGAGCAAGAAAAAGGTTTCCCCAAACGGGATACTTAGCTCAAAAGAAGAAGTCTTCAATTCAAAAGCCACCAAAAACAAACAGGAGTCGGCCGACCTGCACTTGCGAACTGCTTTGCAACGGGCACCGCACGGCAAGAAAGACTGGGGAAAATGGCGTTGGCTGAGGTCTTTATACCCCTGGTGCACTGACGTCAGGGCAGGAGCGACTTCAGCCGACGTCGGACCCGACTTTGGGACTCTGGCCGATCTAGGGCTGCTGCCAGCAGGAAGAACCCTACAGTAATGACTGTAACAGTGAACCACAAAGAACATCACTTTTTAATAAGGATACCTACCAGACAATTCTGCATAGGTGACTGGATATTTACAGTTCTTGTTATTAGCAGATGTGGTTCTTAACAGTTATGTTTTAACCATTGTGACTGGTTATTTACATTTCCTTTTACAGCACATTTGTTACTTTTACTAGTTATTTTTTAAACATTGTTTTGGCCGGCATGCACACCTGCAAGGCCCCCCCCCCCTCCAGGCAGCTATAGCTTTGTCTATTGCCACTGGGTGGCATAACTTAACAGTATACTTGCTGTATCTTGTCCCAAATAGATCTGCCTCCACACTGAATACTTGTAAAGTAAGGCAAGTACCATTTACTTGGTGTATTTTGTCCCCAGATAGATTTACCTTCCTTTGTATTACTTGCACACCAAGGCCTTAAAGTAGTGTTTCTGCAACTAACTGCTTACACTCCTAATTTCTTGCTTCGACCTCTTCCTTGCTTACACTTACATTACAGCTCCAAGGCTTCCACTTCTTATGCTGATTACTTTTCTTTGCAGTTTTCTGTGAGGGGGCGGGACAGATCTCTACCGGCTTTTTCTGGTTATACCTTCCCCCATTTTGTATCTCCCTCCTCTAACTCCCTCCTCCCCCATGCACATTAACTAGTCTATATTAGTGGGTCTCCTTGAGCGCCCTTTTGAAAGTTATCTTTTGGCCTGCTTGTGGTGAGGAAGCTTCCCCAGACTTTTTTCAGTGTGACTGCATCAATATAAGTAATTTTAACTAGTACAATACAGCCAAACAGACACATTTGGTGTAAACAGAAACAAGTGGAATGATACATTTGGTGTACAAAGAAAAAAAACAAGTAAGCCCATTGATATAATTGGAGTTAGTGTTAGCCCCGCTGCACTCGGGCTCACTCTGCTCCCCTCCCTGCTTCCTATTCCCACCCGCCCCCACTAGTGCTACATTTCAACTGAACTTATCCACGCCCATCATGCTAACCACCAATCACTGAATCTGCCCCACCCCTGTACCCATTTCCTTCTCTTCCACTATTCCACATCCTGTAAAGCACAGTCTTCCATCTAACTACCTTACAATCACAAACAACACCTCTCATCATCCACCACACCCACCCCATCCCAAGCAGATCTCACTCATGACCAAACCCAACCAAACCATGCCCAAACTACCCAAACCAACATACATACATACACCTCTTACTATTGCTCCTAGGTGTATCCACACTCCCACTGCTAACTTCTATCACCAACCACCAAAAACAACTTAATTTTATCCATATACCAAGAAAAAATTACTTCCACTGACATTATTACAACACACCCTTTTACTCAACTAGTCCCACATCACTACCAAACCTTCTTTATTCACCACTATGCACACAGATCACAGCCATCACACTACCAGTCTCAAACAACTATAAAGAACTTTAAGACCCTAAGCAAACTACTCAATCTCTATTTTTACCTCAGAACCTAACTCATTAGCTGCAGTGATATACACCCAAACCCAGGCCCAGAAAATCTAGGAGCCCCAACCCTAATGATACCCTACTCCACCGAGACAAATCCACACTCCTCATTTTAAATTTAAATGTTAGGTATACTAAAAGTCCATGACCTTCATGCACTACTCTCCTTTTATCAACCTGAGATAGTCACACTAACAAAGACTTGGCTTAAACCAGGCAACCACAACAATTAAATCACTCTACCAGGTTACAATATAATTCATAGTGATAGAATAGGTAAAAAAAGGGGGGTGTTGCTGTAGTGTTTAAATCTCACATCATCCTTGAGAAAGTAGACATAACAAACCTAGACCTCATAAAGTTGAACTCACTCTAACAAAACTAAAACATAATGATAATAAACGCATCAACATCATAGGGTGCTACATCCCTCCAGGCAACAATATCGCCATTACAGAAAAACTCCTAGAATGGATATCTAACTCCCTCCCCCAGGAAAGCATAGTATTAGGAGACCTTAATACTGACTGGCAAAACTGTTCCAGTCATAAGCCACTCTCCCATATTAACCTACATGGCCTAACCCAACTCATCACTTCCCCCCACAAGAACAGACAAGAGAACCAAACATCAATCCACTCTAGATTGGATACTCATATCCCACCCATATTGGTTTTGGTGGTTGGTGATAGAAGTTAGCAGTGGGAGTGTGGATACACCTAGGAGCAATAGTAAGAGGTGTATGTATGTGGGTTTGGGCATAGTTTGGTTGGGTTTGGTCATGAGTGTGAGATCTGCTTGGGATGGGGTGGGTGTTGTGGATGATGAGAGGTGTTGTTTGTGATTGTAAGGTAGTTAGATGGAAGACTGTGCTTTACAGGATGTGGAATAGTGGAAGAGAAGGAAATGGGTACAGGGGTGGGGCAGATTCAGTGATTGGTGGTTAGCATGATGGGCGTGGCTAAGTTCAGTTGAAATGTAGCACTAGAGGGGGCGGGTGGGAATAGGAAGCAGGGAGGGGAGTGGAGTGAGCCCGAGCGCAGCGGGGCTAACACTAACTCCAATTATATCAATGGGCTTACTCGTTTCTTTTCTTTGTACACCAAATGCATCATTCCACTTGTTTCTGTTTACACCAAATGTGTCTGTTTGGCTATATTGTACTAGTTTAATTTACTTATACTGATGCAGTCACACTGAAAAAGGTCTGGGGAAGCTTCCTCATCACAAGCAGGCCAAAAGATAACTTTCAAAAGGGTGCCGCTCAAGGAGACCCACTAATATAGACTAGTTAATGTGCATGGGGGAGGAGGAAGTTAGAGGAGGGAGATACAAAATGGGGGAAGGTATAACCAGAAAAAGCCAGTAGAGATCTGTCCCGCCCCCTCACAGAAGACTGCAAAGGAAAGTAATCAGCATAAGAAGTGGAAGCCTTGGAGCTGTAGTATAAGTGTAAGCAAGGAAGAGGTTGAAGCAGGAAATTAGGAGTGTAAGCAGTTAGTTGCAGAAACACTACTTTAAGGCCTTGGTGTGCAAGTAATACAAAGGAAGGTAAATCTATCCGGGGGACAAAATACACCAAGTAAATGGTACTTGCCTTACTTTACAAGTATTCAGTGTGGAGGCAGATCTATTTGGGACAAGATACTGCAAGTATATTGTTAAGTTATGACACCCAGTGGCAATAAACAAAGCTATAGTTGCCTGGGGGGGCCTTGCAGGTGTGCATGCCGGCCAAAACAATGTTTAAAAAATAATTAGTAAAAGTAACAAATGTGCTGTAAATGTAAATGTAAATAGCCAGTCACAATGTTTAAAACATAACTGTTAAGGACCACATCTGCTAATAACAAGAATTGTAAATATCCAGCCACCTATGCAGACTTGTCTGGTAGGTATCCTTATTAAAAAGGGTTATTCTTGGCTTGCATTAACTGTAGGGAGAAACTGGACCATAGCAGTGGTTTTATCTGGCAATGTTGCAGTTGCTGGGGGGGGGGGGCCCAAGCTGCGATGATGCGCTATGCAAACTTTTCTGGTAGGTATCTTTATTAAAAAGTGTTATTCTTGGCTTGCAATAACTGTAGGGAGAAACTGGACCGTAGCAGTGGTTTTATCTGGCAATGTTGCAGGTGCTGGGGGGGGGGGACCCAAGCTGCGATGATGCAGGTAGACAAAGTGTGCTATGCAGACGTGTCTGGTAGGTATCCTTATTAAAAAGTGTTATTCCTGGCTTGCAATAATGGTAGGGGGAAACCGGACCATAGCAATGGTTTTATCTGGCAATGTTGCAGTTGCTGGGGGGGGGGGGCGAGCTGCAATGATGCAGGTAGACCAAGTGTGCTATGCAGATTTGTCTGGTAGGTATCTTTATTAAAAAGTGTTATTCTTGGCTTGCAATAACTGTAGGGAGAAACCGGACCATAGCAATGGTTTTATCTGGCAATGTTGCAGTTGCTGGGGGGGGGGGGGGGGTTTAATGATGCAGGTAGACCAAGTGCGCTATGCAGACTTGTCTGGTAGGTATCCTTATTAAATAGTGTTGTTCTTGGCTTACAATAACTGAAGGGAGAAACAGTTGTGTGGGTGTGGGTTGTTGTGTTTGTGGAAGGTGGAGATGTGCCTTTGTAAGTGTGGTGCGAATGTTATGCATTATGAAATGGAGAAATTAAGAGTAAAATTTTGCTCAGTGAAGTCCCTAAGCAATTTCATCACTGCTTAATTCAGACATATACATTCCCTTGTGTTTGTCAGTACTATGTTTGAGTGCATTGTTCTGGAGTGTGGTATCACTGCTACAGCTGCTGGTACTCTTTCTATACAAGTATATGCTTCTCCAGGAGTCTGTTGCTGAGAGGATGAGAAACACACTACAAATATACAACTAAGACAAACTACATAAAGCAATAGTAAGAAAGTACTAGGTCACATCAGAGGCTTGGGAGGTAATTGTTAAGAAACTGAGAATTGTTGTAAAATTTATCATTAAATACCATAAGTTCAGGTTATACTATAAGAGAATAACTATGTAAAGATAACCATGTCAGCAGCCAAAATGCATTTTACAAATTGAATATTTTACTGTGCACATTTTAAAAAATGGATAGACTAGCCTAAACTCTGGACTGATGAGTTTGCTTTTTTTTTTTTATTCTTGGGAATTGCTATTCAGAAGTGAAGAGACATACAAGGGAACAGTTTTAGTTGCACACCAGGCTATTTTTGTATTTCTATTGTCATGCAAAGCTGACTAAATAGTTGAATCTAGCAAAGCTGGAAATGTGAGACTGTAGCCCACTGAAGGAGGGGAGATGGGAGGAGTAACCTGGCCAGGAACTGAAACTTGCAAAACTGCTCCTTGTGAAAAGTCTTTTTTATCTCAGTAATTTGTTGACACTTTTGCAAGTTTCTTTCAGTGAATGTTTAGTACATCAGTAGGAACAACATTTGTAAAACTCAGCGCATACCAGTCAATGACACATGAGCTGCAGACTCTCAAACTTGGCAGTATTTTTCAGGAGTTCCATTGTAAGTGAATGGAAGTATAGTCTGACAACAAATGGTAGGGCTAATTGTCCTCACAGTCTGCATTACAGGACAGATTTAGCTTTCCAAAGGAATCACCATGTCTGCCCCCATGAGGGCAGACAAGAGTAAAAACAAAATAAAATTAGGAATGAGTACTTATTTTGCTGAAGGCAGCTTTGGGAGGTGTAGTAAATCATGGCAAGATAAAAAATATATGTTTTCTTCATCATTTGCCCGTAGTGGTCCTTTAAGCACTCACTATCCTAAGTGTGGGAGGGGCTCCACTTGGCTGCACACACCACCGATGCTCACTCATGACTGCAGTGGCAGATGAGTGCACTGCTCTGATGTAGGTTACTCACATTATGTAGCCTCACAAGGGTGCATGACACTGTCACATGTCAGGACTGGCCTCTGACATGGGACAGCACTTGAGTTAGCAGATATGCTGGAATGTCATCTAGGCACAATCTACTGCAACCCAACTCAGTATGGGGCAGATTGCTCTGCTACATGGGAGTCATAAAGGTGGCTTGCAACACTATCAGCAGTTCTGAGAGGGCAGGGAAATCAGGGCAATAATAGTAATCAGTCTTATGAAGTTCTACCGTGACACATACTTCTTCCATGGCCAGAAGATTGCCAGTGCTGCCAACACTCCTCACATTAGCAGCATTGGTCCAGGTCAGGTCAGTCCTTGCTTGTATCTAACATTGTTCCACTCCTCCCAATGGGTGGTGATGACATCCACTGTCCAATGATAGGACATTTCATCAGCATTCTCCAGCCAGGACACAGTCCCAGAGGCACACACTAGCCCTGCTGTGTAACCCCCAAGACTTACTGCAATAAGCCAGTAAGGTGAACTCAGTCATGTAGTGGCATCTCCACCCCAAAGCAGGGGGAAACTGTCACAGACACAGAGTATAGATAACTTCAAGACCCCCATCTCCACATCCTGTGACATGTCAAAACAATCCTGTCTTGGTTTGTGATTTGTTGTGGAGTTGACTAGTAAGAGAAGTTTTATTTGAATTTATATTGCATTTGTTATCACTATTTTTAACTGTTTGTAGGTAGGAAGAGACTAGGGCAGCCACGGTGGTGCAGCGGTTAGCATTGCCACCTCACAGCAAGAGGTTCTCCGGTTTGATTCTCGGCTGGGGTGCCTTCTGTGCGGAGTCTGCATGTCATCCCTGTGGTCGCGTGGGTTTCCTCCGGGTGCTCCGGTTTCCTCCCACATCCCAAAGACATGCTGTAGGTGGATTGGACACTCTAAATTGGCCCTAGGTGTGAGTGTGTGCCTTCTGTGGAAGGTTGGGCACCGGGCTGGCAACTTAACACTGTAAAACTCCACTGCCAATCATGAGTAGACAGGTGATCCACTGTGGCGACCCCTGACCGGGAAAAAGCCAGAAGAAGTAGGTAGGAAGAGACTGCTTATTAACAAGCTTTACTTTGATTTATATTTTGATGTTTTACTTTTAGTTTCACTTTTGGTTGTGAGAAAGGGATAGGTTTTGGACAGGCAAGCTCTAGCCACCACAAGGGGCTTAGACAACTATAAATTTACACAGACTGCAAAGAGGAAAGTTCTGAGCATTTCAAAACATTCCTGTCTTGGTTTGTGATTTGTTGTTGAGTTGACTGGTAAGAGAAGTTTTATTTATTTTTACTGTTAAAAGGAAGTGCGACTGTGAGCTATAGTGAGTAGAAGCTACTGCATGCCTTTGCGTGCAACGTAAAGAAATTACAACTTCTGGCTGGCTGGTAGAACTTGTATGGTCAGAACAACTTTATTGTATTTTATTATTTAGTTGGATATTGCTGGTATAATTTTTGTCATAGAAGTTGATTTAAGTTCCTTTGAATTCTTTGCTACTGACTTTTTGTAATTTTTTTCCTTTGCAATATTTTATTCAATTAAAGCTGAATATGGATTCCTTAAATGAGTATGCAATTAACGATTTGCTAATGCACAAGTATCTTGTACAGTGTAATAAATGCTATGCATATTTAAAGGTAACAGCTGATAACACTGGTGATCTTTGTTCCTCGTGTCAGAAGTTGTATGATTTGCTTACCATTGTTAGAAGCAAATCTCGACTTGATGATGATTGCACATATGCAATTGGCATGGCTTGGGAACTGTTGTTACATATATTAATGACTGGACTGATGAACTAAATAATTTTAGGCATAGAACAAACAGAACAGATTTAGGAAATTATGCATCTATTTTCTGCAAAGAACATTCAACTCCTATGAAACATGATGAGGCCCCTGAGAACTATGGAATTGTGGATGCAAGTACTCAGAAATCTGAGGATCCAGTTTGTTTAGAAGAAAACAAAAAAAAAAAAGAAAGAAAGTAAGAAGTTCACAACAAATAACAAGGAAGAAAAAAAAACTGACTAAAGACTGTAAAGGAAAGATAATATGTAGTAAAAAGGACACTGCTTTGTTATGGAACACACTGGTGACAGGGAATGAAGATATCTGTCTATCAGAAAACCCTAAGTCTACAGAAAAAGGCTTCACCTTTCCAATGGAAAAGGTAGAAAAAAGAGGCAAGGGGCAGGTGAAAAGGAAGAAACCAAAACTGAACGTGGAAGGACTGAAGAACATTACTGTAAGAAAAAAGAAGAGAATGCCAGATGTTGACTACATGGCTCAAGCTGTGGATTTACAATGCCAGCTGGATGAGAATTTAATATGAAATGAAAACAGTGGAATTAATAAGACTAATAGTGATGAAGATCTATCCTTTGTAACAATTGATAGAGCTGAAATGACTGTATCAGAAGCTGAGGATTCTTCAGAGATGGTCAGCAAAGATATTCTTGTAATTGAAGATTCGGTTATTAGAGGAACTGATATTTATATTTGCAGAGATGATAATGAACATCGAGTAGTGTTATGCTTGCCAGGAGCAACAATAGAAGATGTGAAACAAGCCTTGGAATGCCTTAATGTAAGAAAGTATGGATCTGTTTTTATTCATGTTGGTACAAATGATGTCACCAACAAATATTCTCTGACTGTTAGTCAGGAACTGACAGCCCTCCTAGATAGTATAGCTTGTACTGGTGTTAGGACATATTTTTCACAAATCACCTATAGAAAGGATAGTCAGGTCACTGTGAATGAAAATATTTTTTGGATAAACACCTACATGGAAAAAAAATGTCCTGTTTCAAAAAATGGAAATGTGTAGAGTATCCAAGCCTTCTTTTGGGAACACGTGTTCAGACAGGATGGTATGCATTTGTCTAGATCAGGGAAGAGAATTTTTGCAGCAGATATTTTACAATATTTGACAAACATTAGCCAGGATTTTTGCCAGGTCAAAAATGTAACAGTTCACAGATAGCAACATCTGATGCACCGCTGATGGTTGTTAATGCTAGGAGCATTAATAATAAAGTTTTTTTTTTTTAGAAAATTTGCTATGTTCCCACAAGATTGATGTTGTTATTGTTTGTGAAACATGGTTAAAGAACAATGACTGGAAACCAGTTCTGTCAGGGTATAAATGTTTTTACTGTAACAGACATTCTAACAAAAAAAGCAGGTGGAAGTGTTATGATAGGCATTAAAGACAGCTATGAGACCTGTGATTATTACATGTTCAGTGATAACACCCATACTATACACTGTGTAACTGTGACAATAAAGACAACCCTGGAACATATAACAATTGTTTGATTGTAGAGACCACCAAAGTCAAGTGCAGATGACCTAAAGGAATTCATACATTTCTTACATGAAACACAGGAGGGAACAATAATATTAGCTGGGGACTTAAATTTGCCATAAACAGACTGGAATAATACTGATTCAACAACATTAGTAAAGAAATTATTCACAGAGTATATTCAGGAACAACAAATGCTTCAGATTGTAAAAAAACCTACCAGGGGACGGAATATACTAGATATTGTTTGTGTTCCTAAAGAAATTACTGTAACTTCAAGTCAAGTTTTACCACCATTGACGTGCAGTGATCATGGGATCATAAAGGTTAATTTGTTGCTAGATAATTCTGCCAAACAGAAATCTAAGCCAATGCACAGAAGGTTAATTACAGATTATAGGGAAGCAAAAAAGTTGCTATATAAAACTAACTGGAGTGAGGTGTTCAGTGGAAAAACTGCAGATGGAATGTGGAAAGTTTTGAAAGAGAAATCGTTTGAGTGCAAAAAGTAAAAAAAAAATATTTAACATCAGGATCTAGGCATGTAACATGGGTCTACTTTACGTGCTCGTAAGCTGAAAAACCCGAATGCAAATAGCACAACACGTAAAGGGCAAACCGCGAATATGGCGAATGAACGAAACCGCGAAAGGTAAGTGTGTGATAGTTACAGACCTTAGGGTTAGGGAAGGGTTAAGGTAAGTGCATAGGTAGGTAGTGTATGTAAGGTTTTGTGTAGGTAATGTATGTAAGGTTTAGTGTAGGGTTTTGTTAAGTGTATGTGTGTGGAATAGTTAGTTTGTTTGGGTATAGCTCCGTAGGGGAAGTGTGCGGTAGTTACAGACCTTAGGGTTAGGGATGGGTTAAGGATAATACATAGATAGTTGTGTATGTGGGGTTTAGTGTCAGGTTAGATGTAGGGTTTTGGTGCTTTAATTTAGGGTTAGAAGTAGGGTTTTGGTTAGTGTATGTATGTGTTTTTTTTTACTGTGTTTGGGTAGGAAGTGTGTTGCGGGTGGTGGTTGGCTGACTATGACGGTTCGAGGTTTTAAATTTCGTGCTTTAGTACGTTCGATGTATTCGCAGTTCGCTCTTTATGTCTCGCGTTATTTGGATTTGGGTTTTTCATGTTTCGAGTGCATAAATTAGACCCTGTAACATCAGGGGGGTATATTTCCATAAGAACAAGATACCTGATTAAGGTGAGAGACAAAAATTATAAGAAATGGAAGAGAGGTCGAACTACTACTTTGAAAACTGAAATAAATGAGCTTGGCAACAGATTGTGCATAATGTTAGACAAGACCAAGAAAGATTTGAAGAAAATTTATATAAAGATATTGAGCATAATAGGAAACCTTTTTATAGATGCATAAGATGTGGAAGGAGTAAAGATACATAAATTGATAACCTGTGTGCAGATTCTAAAATTTATTCTCAGACACAACAGGTTATAGATATATTTACAAAATGTTATGCAAAACAGTTTGGCTGCACAAAAGGGGTGGCAAGTTGTCCTTGTGACATCCAGGTAGCCCCAGATACTGGAATCAAATTAGATTATATTGAAAAAGAACTGTCCAAACTGGATCCAAGCAAAGCGCAGGGAGGAGACAGAATAAGTAACAATGATTTGAGACCACTTAAGGAAGAACTTACACTACCATTACATCTATTATTCACTAGGTCATATAAACATGGGGAGATTTCTCAAGATTGAAGACATGCACTTATTAAACCTGTCTTTAAGGGAAAGGGGAGTAGGACAAACCCAGAGTCATATAGACCCTTAAGTGTACTTTCATGTTGTGGAAAAATAATGGAGACGGTAATACTGGATAAGTTATTGTCAGAACTGGATAGGTTTGGACTTGAAACCATATATCAGCATGCATATGTTGAAAATAGATCTATTACCACCTGTAACATGATGTTCTATAACAATATAATAACAGCTATGAATGAAAAATTGTGCTGTGATGTGATTTATATAGATTTGACTTCAGCATTTGACAGGGTCATGCACAAAACACTCATCAATAAATTAGTACAACTAGGTATTGATGTACTGTTGATAAGATGGATAGCTGTATGGCTTACAAATAGGACATGGCAAGTATCACACACCAACTGGACAGGTGAAATCCTTGGTTACAGTCAAGGTGTCCCACAGGGATCTGTTTAGATTGTATCTTTCAGACCTTACTTTTTCATCTGAGGTGTTCTACAGTCTATATGCTGATGACCTGATATTGTGTAAACTGATTACAAGTGTTACAGATAAGGCATGTCTGCCAAATAATTTGACTAAATTGACTATTTGGGCACATGAGAATAATATGTTGATAAATACATCAAAAACTAAGCATATGAGATTTCGGAGACATAAACTGAAAGGTGAATATTTAATACAGCACACAGTGATTGAATCTGTAGACTCATTTAAGGACCTGGGTATATGAGTAGATTCAGCTATGAGGTTTTCTAATCATACCAACCAATTGGCTAATGATAGTTATAGAACTATAGGTTGCATAAAAAAATTTATAAAGTCTAGGAAATCAAACATAATGAAGTCATTGTTTGTTAGTTACATTAGATCCAAACTTGAGTATGGAATAACAATATGGAAACTCTATAGGAAAACAAGCATGAATAAACTGGAAAGAGTACAGCGGAAATATACTAAGGGCATCCATGGATGTGAAAATCTAAGTTATTATGAAAGACTAAAATATCTGAACTTGTACAGTGTCTCTTACAGATATTTAAGAGGAGATCTTATTTGGGTATAAGTTCATAGGTTCATACTAGGCTATCTGCACTAGGGCATTTATAAGCCTAGCCAGAATGTGTTTGGCTTTCGCCACCCATTTTAAATTAATTTTGCTATGCCCTTTTTTGAGGTTAGTATACTGTGCCTCTGTCTAACAGTGACACAGAAGTGATACCCGGGGTAAACCTACGATCTCCCATCCACTCATCAAGATTCCTCTTGAAGAGAGTCAATGAGGGACTCTGCCTAACCTGGACTGGGATTTTATTCCAGAGTGAAGGGAGCCTCTGGGTTATGAATCTGTCCCTCCAGCATGTCCTATTTATTTCAGTGCTGAGGTTCAAGTCTCTCTAGCATGTAGCTCAATGGGATTTGGATTTTCTGAGGTGCAGCATGTCCATTAATTCTGGGTTGGACATGGCTTTATACGTCAGGCACAGATCGCCTCTAAAAAGGCAGTATGCCACTGAGTAGAGCTGGAGTTTCTTTAACCGGGCAGCATATGGCATCTGTTTGAGCCCTTTGATCCTCTTGGTGAGGTACTTTTGGGGTCTTTCCAGTTGCTGCAGGTGTCTGGTAAGGTACATTCCAAAAGGGGCATTGTACTCAATTATGGGCCTGATGAGGGATGAGTAAAGAGGCACGATGACCTCCCCTGATCTAGATGTGAATCCCTTCATGATTAGGTGGGCTATATAAAATGTTTTTCTAACCACTTTGGCCACGTGGTTGTCAAATGAGAGATTGCTATCAACTTGGGTCCCCAGGTCCCTAATTACTTCTTCTGTACTTAATGGATTACCACCTATGTGGTAATTTGTGGGCACTTTGTTTTTGCCAAAGGGGATGACTATACACTTTTGGCATTTAGCTTGAGGCCATGGCTCTGGCACCAGTTGTCTGTTTCTATGAGGCCCTTTTGGAGGATGCTTGTGTTGGCTGGAGAGTCGATTATGGCACCCAGTTTGCAGTCATCTGCGAACTTGGTCAGCCACAGTCCTTCCGTGTTGGCCTGTACCTCAGAGAAATATATACCGAACAAGAGAGGTCCCAGGACTGAGCCTTGTGGGACGCCACTTGTAACTGGTTTGGAGTCTGACATGGCTCCAGCAATTCTAACCATGTGGGTTCTGTCCTTGAGTCAGTTTGCAATCCATCTAGTGAAATAGGGGTTTATATTTAAGCTGGTGAGCTTATCTATAATGCCCGAGTGGGGTATTGTATCGAAGGCTTTTGCGAGGTCCAGGTAGGCTGTGTGGACCACCTTCCCCTCGTCAATGGCCTTGGTGACTGTTTCAAAGAAATCAACCAGGTTTAAGAGGCAGGATCTGCCCTTAACAATGCCAAACTGGGTAGGATCCAGTGTCTGTAGGTCCCCAATATATTTATTTATGAGGTCCATGATGATCCTTTCCATAGCTTTGCATTCCAAGCTAGTCAGGCTTATGGGGCGATAGTTTCCAGGATCCATTGACGCACCACCTTTGTGGAGAGGGACCACAGTTGCTGTACGCCACTCTTTGGGTACATATCCTGTAGTAAGGCTGAGATTGAACAGTAGTTTTATGTTTGGGTTTAGCTCTTCTTGGAGTTCATGTAGGACGCAGCCCGGGACACCGTCTTGTCCCATTGATGCTGTGTTTTTTGCTTTGGAGAGGGCGGCTCTTACCTGAGCATCTGAGATGTCAGGGGGGCAGCACTCTGCTGGGATAGATATTTGCCCTTTTGGTGGGGAGGGGGGGAGAAGTTTGCGCTGAACCTGTCAGCTAGGATGTTGGCAATGTCTGTGGATTCAGTGTATTTTTTGTCATTTTGGACTAATTCTGAGCATATCTGGGAATTACCACCCAGGTTCCTAACATAACTAAAGAAAGCCTTGTAATTATCCTTAGTGTCCTGTGCAATTTTTCTCTCGAAGCTGGCCTTAGATGATTTTATGAGTGCGCGTAGTTTTTTGCTAATACTGATCAGAGATGCCTTCCCTTTTTGGAATTTTGCTCTATCATTTAGTAGCTTCCTCCTTCTATTGTATAGTTTGTTTATGGCTGGGGTCCACCAGACAGGATGTCTGCCATTGGAGGATTGGGTCTTGGTTTTATTTGGGATTGCATGATCCATGCATTCCTGAAGGTGTTCATAGAATGCATTTATAAAGGATTCTGCGGTCTGGGCCGTATTTTCCACAAGCCCGAGGGCTTTGAAGGATTCCACCTTGGTTTTGAGGAGTGTGAAATTTGCTTTAGAGAAGATTTTCACTGTGGTTTTCTGGGCAGGGGGTGGGGTCGGGATGTGAATATTCAGTGAGATTAGTTTATGGTCTGATCTTACCAGTGAGGGATACTTCTGGTCTGGAGCATAGAGTCCCCATGTTGGCGATGATCCGGTCCAGTATGTTTCCCCTCTTGTGGGAGTGGTAACAAGTTGTTCCATAGCATTTGAGTTTTAAATTCTAGGAACCTTTGGGCTAGGGTGTTGGAGCTAGAGTAATGCTCCCACTCTATGTTTGGGTAGTTGAAGTCACCCAATATAATGGTGTTTGGAGAGACCTTCATATTTTCCAGTGTTCTCAGGTAGGCTGAGTGGTGTTCCTGGGTTAGGGAGGGTGGTCTGTAGCAGGCTATAAACTGGAAGGCAGTTTTACCCACTGTTAGTATATAGAGCATTTAAGGACAACTACCTCTGGGAATGTTTGGGGTTATCAAAACGTACTAGAGAATCATCAGATAACCTATGTAGAAGATTCTGTAGGAATGAGAAGTGTACTAACTGGTTCTCTGACAGAGTAGCTGATGCTCGAAACAGACTACCAGATTACATCAAAGCAAGTACTGGTTTAGATATTTTTAAGAACAGCCTGGACATTTATTATGGGAACAAGTTTTTTGGCATATTGGCAAGCTAGAAGGGCTTCATGCCCATGCTTGAAACATTTGTATGTATGTATGTATGTATGCATGTCCCTTCACCCAGTGCATGTATGTTGACAGCTATGTGCCATTGAGTCCCTAGGCACCTATGCATATGACCCACTCCACCATTGCTACTCTGTGGTGTATCTGGGAATGCTGATGCACAATGTGACCTGACCATGTACTGACCAACATTATCTGATCAACATTATATTAATACTGCATGCATCATGTTTGTTCTGCATGGCATCATACTGTCACCATGTACTCATCAGGGCTCATGGATCTAGAGTAGATGTCACAGCTTCACATGCATTGCCATAAACTATGCTCACTGCTATCTGGAGTAGTGGCTGCTTCCTTCTTCTCCACCTCACTGTCACTGGACAATGCTGCTACTGCTCCTTCCCTGCTAGTTTTTGTTTGTCTGCAGCCCAGCCTGTGTCCTCACCAGCATATAATATGGTCTATAACATGCTAGGAATATTCTGCATGCTGTTGCAGGGTCATATTAAAATGCCCCACAGACATATCAAGGCAGCAGAAGTGGGCTATGAGCAGAATAAACACATCCTCTACAATATTACAAGCTTGTGTATGCATGCTTTTTTTTACTAATGTGCAGCCATGTGCTGTGGGATCCATATGGAGATCTTGAGCCAGCATTCTAATGTTTATCCACCATGAGCTGCAACACATTATCAATGTGGGGGTTTAATAAATTTGGACTGACATTAAGCTTAATCTCAGTTACTAGTTACATGACCCTGTAGAATGTCACCATCCAGGAAGCAGTGATATAGCTGGCATGTTCTACTTGTATATGCGAATCACACAAACTGCTTAGGTCCTGCATCAGAAATATGGATTATGATCCTCTATGCATCACATAGTACCTGTCAATTATGTCAATTCATGGAATGGTAGCACTTTCTGTTCACAGTCCTTTGTGACTGTCTACAGTCTGTCACATCAGCTACCTCAGGAAGGTAGGCAATATCATAGACAGCACTCACACTGTTATCTGTCTTCAGTGGTGTGCTAAGAAACCATATATAATCATCCACATGTAGATGCATTAAGTCGAGAAACGTATTGAATATTATAAAACAAAACCACCACAGAAACAAAACTGCAGAACCAAAAACAGCACAGCAACTGAAGAGCCACAACTTTAATGAATAACCACGTTAAGCGCTTTCTTCCCACAATACAGGGAATTCCTCAGAACAATATTCACAAACCAACCCAACCCTTAAATAACACATCCAAGCAAACTTAAACTCATCCTAAGTAAAAAAATAATAAAAAATATATAATTTGAAATATTATACAGAATTACTAAATATTCAAAAGTAATCCAAGCAGGGTACATAGTCTGTTTCCAGTCGAAAATCCTTTATTAAGTACCCAGACAATGTTCAGAGCTAGTCTACAATAATACTGCCCACTCTAACCCAAAGGAAATGGCTAATACCCTAAATGACAAATTCACTGCAAATGTTATTCCATGCACAGTTATAGCTATTCTGCCGATTCAACAGTCTCAGCTAACACCTTTAATTCATATAGATGAAGTCCTGTCCTTCATCCGTGAGCTTGGATAACATATCAGATTGCTGAATTTTCAGTACGATGTATAGACATTCTGAACTCCTACTTATAGGTTCATAGGTAGGTACTAGGCTATTGGCCCAAGGGCCTAAGTAAGCCTAGCCAACAAGGTTCCCTGGCTTACGCCATCCAAGAAAGTTAATTTCCTGTGCCTCCATCAAGCAGAGCCACAGAAGTGACCCCGGGGTGTATTTCCTATTTCCCGTCCACTCATCAAAATTTCTCATGAAGAGTGCTAATGAGGAACTTTGCTTGACATAGATGGGTAGCTTGTTCCAGAGTATAGGAAGTCTCTGGGACAGGAATCTATCCCTCCAGCATGTCCTATTTATTGTGGTGACAAGGTTTAGGTCCCTAGAGCATGTAGCTCAGAGGGATTGGGATTTCTTTAGGTGTAGCATGTCCAACAGCTCTGAGTTTAACATAGCTTTATATGTTAGGCAGCGATCTCCTCGGAGTAGGCGATATGCTACAGAGTAAAGCTGGAGTATTTTGAGATGATCAGTGTAGGGCATCTGTTTGAGGCCAGTAATCCTCTTTGTGAGGTACTTCTGTGGCCTTTCCAGCTGCTGCAGATGTCTTGTGAGGTACATTCCAAAAGGGGCATTGTACTCTATAATGGGTCTAATGAGTGACGAGTAGAGGGGAACAATGACCTCTTTTTTCCTAAATGAGAATCCTTTTGTGATGAGGTGTGCCACATAGAAGGATTTCCTGACTACTGTGGTGATGTGATTATCAAAGCAGAGACTACTGTCCACCTGGGTCCCAAGGTCTCGTATCACACATTCAGCATTAAATAGACTGCTGTTTATGTGGTAGTTCATGGATACAGAGTTTTTACCAAAGGGGATGACAATGCACTTTTTTGCATTTAGCTTAAGGCCATGGCTCTGACACCAGGCATCTGTCTCAGTGAGGCCCTTCTGTAGGATGTCCACATCATTTGGGGACTCGACTATGGCTCCATGTTTACAGTCATCTGTGAACTTCATTAGCCAGAGGCCTTCTGTTTTAGCCTGTACTTCAGAGAAGTAGATACCAAAAAGGAGAGGTCTCAGGACGGAACCCTGTGATACTCCACTTGTCGCTGGTTTGAAGTCAGATTTGGAGTCTGCGACTTTTACAGGGTGGGTTCTGTCAGTGAGCCAGTTGGCAACCCATCTTGTGATGTAGGGATTTATACCTAGTTTAGTGAGTTTAGCTATAATTCCAGAATGGGGGATGGTGTTGAAAGTCTTGGCGAGGTCAAGATAGACTGTGTGAACCACCTTACTCTCGTCTACGGCTTTGGGGACTGCCTCAAATAAGTTGATCAAGTTCAGAAGGCATGATCTGCCTTTAACAAATCCAAACTGGGTGGGGTCCAGAGTTTGGAGGTTACCAATGTCTCTGTTTTTGAGTTCCATAATGATACGTTTCATGGACTTGCAGACCAGGCTCATCAAGCTAATAGGGGGATAGTTCCCAGGATCAGTGGTGGCTTCTCCTTTGTGGAGTGCAATAACTGTTGCTGTGCACCATTCAGTGGGCACAAAGCCTGATGTGAGGCTATGACTGAACATGGTGCTTAGGTGGGGAGCCAGTTCATTCTGGTCCATGTAAAACACAGCCTGGGATGTTGTCCGATCCCATAAATGCTGTGTTTTTCGCATTAGCGAGTGCAGCTTTTACCTGCATAGTTGTGATTACAGGGACTCTGCATTCTTCCTGTATAGATATGGGCCCTTTAGGGGGTGAGAGGGGGGTAAAATGGGGGGTGAGAGGGGGGTAAAATTAGCACAGAACCTATCTGCTAGGATGTTGGCTATATCAGGTGGTTCTGTAATTTTCGTGCTGTTGTGCTGTAACTCAGAGCATATCTGGGTGTTGCCATTGAGATTCTTGACATAGCTATAGAATACTTTGTGGTTGCCCTTAGAATCAGTGTCGATTTTGTTTTCATAGCTAGCTTTGGACGATCTTATAAGGGATCTCATCTTCTTACTGAGGCTGACCAAGGAGCTCCTCCACTCATGGGATTTTACTCTCTTTTGCAACAGTTTCTTCCTTCTGCCTTCCTTAATTTCTTTAATCTAAACCTCTCTACTGTCTACATCCAATAAAGCCAGGAATATAGCCACTGGACTGCCTACAATTACCAGGATGGTCCAACTGTGGACACTGGTAATTATAAGCGTATTATTCCCACTAGCTTTTTGTGTAAAGCTAAGGAACCTATTATCTCAGACCTTGTTAATCTAGGCATTGACTGTCTCTTAACCCTGGATACTCAGCAATTTGGCATTGTTAAAAAAGCCCTGCCTCATTGACTTCATTAATTTATTTGAAAAAGTTGAAAACACGGTATAAACTGCAAGGATTTAACACCTACATGTCAATAATACACACCCAAGAGCATTGCTCAGACCTGCTGCAGCTTCTAGAAGTCATAAAACAATTACAACCTTCTGGTCCTCCTAAAGAGACTAACAAACCATGCTTTTTACAGACATTGCATCTCTGGCTTCATTCAAAACTGTAAGATAACACCTTTATGGCCTAGGCCCAGTAATTTAATTTCTTACTGTTTTCCAAATCTAGCTGCAGCTGAGCTTAACCTCTTCTCTTCCAGTGTTGTCTGTTAACATACATATATTTAATTCAGTTACAATACAGTAAGGCCCCACTGTTGGTACATTTTTAACACAAGTAACTTTACAAATCCATTTTCAACACAACATCTGTACAAATCAGTTTGATATTCAAATAACATATAATTCTTTACTAAATTCCAGCTAGCTGTGCTGGCATATGTTACAAATCCACTGCCCAACTTCTTCTGGCATAGCCAGCAATACCTCACATTATGACAAGAAAAATCCAAAACTTCACAAACCAGCGAAAAGTAGACCAAACGACAGGAAGAAATGCTCCGATCAACAAACCACTTTATTCACAATATCCTTGAAGTGCAAACATACACACACACTTTTTGTTGCCAAAATCCAGCTAACTTCCTCAGAAGACAAAATAATGCAAACCACAGTGCGTTTAAATAGTAGTTCTAAACCATAATAAGCCAATTAATCAATTAATTTGGCTTAATTAGAAATAGGCTTAGTGATATAATTGTATTCCCTGGTTTGCATAATAAAATGTATATACGAACCA
Organism: Protopterus annectens; assembly: GCF_019279795.1. Classification (NCBI taxonomy): domain Eukaryota; kingdom Metazoa; phylum Chordata; order Ceratodontiformes; family Protopteridae; genus Protopterus; species Protopterus annectens. Next base: position 819,374,686 of record NC_056751.1, on the reverse strand, counting down.
AGTCTTAATCTTCATTTAAAACAAACAATATTCAGAAAATATATAAAAAGCAGTATTAAAAGAAAGAAAACTGCCTCCATTATGGGACTAATTGAAGGTTCTTCTTTTCATAGTGCACTTATAGCACTATTTGATAGACATGGCTTGGAACTATTAGAACTTTTTTGTATACATTATCAAGAAATGGTGGATACTTTACTGAATGAGTTAGAATTACTGGACAATTCGATTAAAGCTGACATGAATTTTAATAGGTACCAATTCGAATATGACAGATGCTTTCTGAGCATAGATGACCATCTGTCAAAGATGAATGGTACCAAAACTAAGAAAATTAATAGAGATTTAAAAGATTATGGTGAGGGTAAAGCTTACCCCCACCCCCCTCGACCTCTCAAAATGACTCCGAATGAACAGGAGATTGTGTTAGACACTGAGACTCATTCTGGTCCGGGAGTAAGTCCCAATAACCAGTACCCCCATACCGATCTGGCACCTCAACACGAGTCAACACCTAACACGGATAGTGATGTTAGGAGAAGTGAGAGGTTGGCCCAACAAGCGAACACTAATAGTGGAAATAATTTGAGAGACTTTGGTAACTTGGACAGATCAAACCAACACAGCAATAACCAAACAAGAAAGGGGAACCAACATTTTCGGAGTCCAGCCTCGAGTTCCAACTTCCAGAACAAGAGGAACTTGAGGAACAAGAGGAAGAAGTGGTAGTTAGCGATGTCACTATTATGACATCCACACACGACCACCCGAAATGTACTGTTATAACTAATTCAAAAGCGGACTTTAAGATCTTCAACTATACTAGTCTTTCCATATGTAATGAAATTGTGGATTTATTGAGTAGGGGTTACACTTTTGTACCAAGCACTACATTTAATATTGCGCACACTTTAATAGATCTGAAACTTTTTACAAGGAAGTTGAATTTACTATTCTTGATGGGGGAGAATTTTAGTGAAAGATCTGACTTTTTTGTATCAAGTGTGCACAATCCCCCCCTCCACCCTTCACTATTGCTTTTCGAAAAAATCATGGAAGTAGACCTATGGAATTTGAAAGAAACTAAAAATAGGTACAAATATAAAATGACAAAGGAAGAAAGAGACCTACTAAACCTATTAAAGCAGGTGCCTATTCGCGTCATGAAGCCTGATAAACGTGGGGGTTTGGTTATAATGTTTAGTAGTGACTATCAGAATAGAATGACAACGATACTGGAAAGTAACACCTACTCTAAATCATCCTTGAATGAAATGAACTTAGCAGCTAGTAGAATTAAGTCATTATACGAGGAATTGTTCATTGAAAGGAGGATTGACAATGATGTGTATAACTACTTACAGCAACCACAGGTTAAAACACCTGTCCTGTTTGGGATTCCTAAGGTCCATAAAAACTTGGATGACCCACCTATGAGACCATTGGTGGATGGGAGGGGTAGCATGACTTATACTTGTGCGAAAGTGATTGACAAAATTCTTCAAAAATATATCAAGTTAGAAAAGCAGATTTCAATAGATTCATGGTCTTTTCTTAAATCCATCAACAACTTACAATTTTCAAGCACAGGATTGTTTGTTACAGTTGATGTTAAAGACCTTTACTCATGCATACCCCATGATAAGGCAATAGAATGGGTCAGTGATATGCTGGGACTATTAGGGTCACCCATTGGTGAAATTCAGCTTGTAGGAGAATTAATTGATACGGTCCTCTCTTACAACTTCATTTTGTTCAATAAAGAAATTTACCACCAAAAGATCGGAGTCGCTATGGGGTCCCCGTGTGGTGCCAGTATCGCCAACCTGGTAATGGCACGTTGGGAGAGGTTGACTGTACTTGAAAATGTAAAGTTTAAAGATAGAATTACCTTTTATACAAGATTCCTCGACGATATTTTTATGATCTATGAGGACCACTCAGAGGGTATAGATGGGCTTATTTCAACTTTCAATGATAGTACTGACTTCCTGGAGTTTACTTCCAAATATAGTAAGGACAATATTAATTACTTGGATGTTAATCTAAGAAAAGACTATACTAATGAAAGATTTATAGCTACTATCTACAGGAAGGAGACTTATTCTAATACATTTCTCCATTTTTCAAGCAGCCACCCAACTTTCCAGAAGAAAGCGGTCGTAAAAGGCCAATTAGTCAGGGCGGCAAGAATGATAACAAATGATATGGATTTTTTAGATGAGTGTCAACTCCTTGAAAAATTCTTCCTCCAGAGAGGGTATCCCAGTGAATTTATAGACAATATAACTACTGAAGTTAAGAATAAGAGATGGGAGGGGATATATTTACCAATATTAGGTACGCCAGTACTAGAAAATAATGAGTTGGCTCAAACGGTAATGAAAGAAGTAAGGACACCATTTTCTTGTAGTCTTATCACTTGTTTTAACTTGACTGCATTTGATATTAGGAATATTTTAAACAAAAATTGGCACTTACTAGTGTCAGACAGTAATTGGAGGGATATATTACCTGATAAACCAAAAATTGTGTATAGGAGAGGCCAGAATTTCAAGGAAATTTTACAATTTAAAAACACCAACATTAGACCTAATGGAGGTATGTACAAATGCAATATGTGCAATTACTGCAAATTTTTTGAAGAAGGCTGCACCTTTACAATAAAAAATCACACTTATAAAATAAAAGATAAATTTAATTGTAGTAGCCGCCAAGTAGTTTACTTGGCTAAGTGTGTAAAGTGTGCAGCCTTCTATATTGGAAAAACTGATAGAAAATTACAGGAAAGAATATACGAACATGCCTATAGTATTAATAGAGAGAAATTAGAAAAAGCCCTTGCCAGGCACTGTCACTTGAACGAAGGCCATTCTTTCAAATTTAAAATCATTGACCGGGTACCTGAAGACCCTAGGAGCCCGTACGAACCATTAAAATTGGAACGGAAGGAACTTATTTGGCAATTGACAACTAATGCCAACCAATTCCCTGGTATTAATGAGATGTCGTCTATCAAATGCATTTTAAGACTTAAGAATTTGGAAAGATAATATATATTTTTAATACTTTCAACATTTTTATATTTTTATATCTCATATTATTATTAATTATTGTAACATATTAATTATTTATAGTATCATAGTTCCACTGTTTTTAATTAGGGTCTAATATTTATGATACAATTTTTTAGTTGTAACACTCGTTATACACCTCAATAAAAACTAGAGTAGATTTAGGTTGGAAATAAAGGACTACAGTGAATAATAACGATGATAATAATAATAATAAAAAATATAATGGACTTACGCATAGTTATATATTAATTTTCATTAATTACCAGTTCAATTAATTAATGTTTACTATGCTTGTTTTATCTACTACTTATTGTTTATTTATTTATTTATTATATTATATTATACATTTATATACTTATTAGTTATTGAGTATTAATTATAATTTAATTTATAATGTTACCCACATTTTAAGTGGTGAGATATGGTGAATTATATCCTTATTTCTATTACTGCACATCACCACTAAACTGGGTATATTTAAATTAGTGTATGATTTAATGAAGGTTTTTTAACCTTTATATTTAAGAAAAGGGGGGGTGGTCCCTGCCTATTTTAAATGCAATTATTTCAAACACAAGTACTTTAAATGTAAGCATTTTTAAATCCAAGCCATATCAGTATGACGCCCTGCCGATATAGCGATGGCATTAAGATAACTAGTTTTCCTGGTTGTGCTTGCCGTTAGAATAATGGAGGCAGTTTTCTTTCTTTTAATACTGCTTTTTATATATTTTCTGAATATTGTTTGTTTTAAATGAAGATTAAGACTTGGTTCGTATATACATTTTATTATGCAAACCAGGGAATACAATTATATCACTAAGCCTATTTCTAATTAAGCCAAATTAATTGATTAATTGGCTTATTATGGTTTAGAACTACTATTTAAACACACTGTGGTTTGCATTATTTTGTCTTCTGAGGAAGTTAGCTGGATTTTGGCAATACCTCACATTATCACAAGATGTTTTCCTGCTATGGATCATCATAGTGTCATCTTGTCTTGCAAAAAAAAAAAAAAAGATAAGAATAAGGATGAATGCTGAGCATTTTGGTAAACAAACCACTATACTAGGTATGTTTATGGGTCATACAGAACAGCTTAGGTCATATCTGGTAAAAGATCTTGATGATTAATTTTACAGAAGAAATATGACTGTGTCAATTTAAGTAATCATTTCCAAAGGACTCTTGAAGGTATGTGAGTTGACTTATGGCTGATATGTCCCAGAGTTCAGAGCTACAATATTCATTACCATCTTTGTAGAAGATCGCTGTGTTTGTGATTAAGAAGTCGGTTCAATGGGTCAACTATTCGGCATAGTCTGCCAGTAAAGTGGGTGTGCTATATGTACAAATTCCAATAATATTCTGAATCTCTGCAATCTGGATATGGATTTTTAATAAAAAGCTAAGTCATATACAGTGACTGTACACGATGTATGAGTGTAGAACGTCTGACACAACCAGTTGAATTATTTGCATTATTTCAGAAAACTTCCTTGCATAGGATACACATAATGGAAAATAAACTGTGTTTTGTGTGTGTGTGTGTGTGTGTGTGTGTGTGTGTGTGTGTGTGTGTGTGTGTGTGTGTGTGTGTGTGTGTGTGTGTGTATATATATATATATATATATATATATATATATATATATATATACACACAGATATATCTATCTATCTATATATATATATAAATCTCGAATTTCAGAATCTTGAGCTCATAAAGTGGTAGGATCGGAAGATCGCAACCCCAAAAGTGTGAAATTCAAAATCTCAAATGCGGGAGATTTTTAATTAGCAGCTCTGGTGTTGCGATGTGTTCATGGATTCAGGTAAGTGTTTATGTTTAAGGGTGTTGGGTAGGGGCTGTAGTATGTGTTAGTGTGTGTTGTTACTGTGATGTGTGTGTGCAAGAGGAATGTAGTTTGTGTGGTGGTGTTTCGTGTGTGTGTGTGTGTGTGTGTGTGTGTGTGTGTGTGTGTGTGTGTGTGTGTGTGTGTGTGTGTATGTAGTGTGACCTTGGAGTTAGAATATTTAAGTAGGGGGGTGTGGAGGGTGCAAGGGGGCTTGCCCCCCTGCATATAATAAGGGTAGGTGTATGTGCTTGTTTAGTTGTGTGTGTGTTGTATTGGTGTGTGTGTGTGTGTGTGTGTGTGTGTGTGTGTGTGTGTATATATATATATATATATATATATATATATATATATATTTATATTATATATGTAAATCTTTCTCTTAAGAAGGATGTCACAGTTTACTCATGTGTAGTCATTAAGTTGTATATCTTTAAATAGGTATTAAAGAAATGGTTCAGCATAGTAAATGCATTAAAGTCTGGCATGACACCAATCTTAGCCTATGCACTCTGTTTTTCTGGTCCAATAAAATAGCTCACTTTCCTGAAGGAAGTGCAGCCACTGGAAAAAACATTCCTTCTCCACCAGTGGCCTTCTGTCTTCCCATTACAGTTACTGTCAAAAAAAAGAAAAAAAAACAAAGCTCAAAGCTCTACAAAAACAGCAGCAATAACATCTGCAGATGCATTACCCTAGACCCCAAAAGAGAACACAGATGCTTCATCCTTGATAAAGTCAAATGGTTACCTTTGGAACTCAGAACCACTCAACTTGTAACAGGCTTAGTCTTAAACTCAATAACCTTAATTCATTCATGGTGAGAAGACTGAACAACAAAACAACTCCCTTCCTCCCAGCATACACCCCACCTTTCAGACCCCTCATTCAAAACTACACTTCCCTGAATATTCTTTATCCATTCTTGCCCCTAAAATCTGGACTATCATGCCTCCACAGATAAAGTCTAGTACACCCTTTATGAAATTTCACTCAGAACTAAAGTATTTCTTATTCAAACAAGCAGCATGTAAGTGCTGCATTAACAATGGAGTCACATCAATCAATCCAAAAATCCTCCTTCTCAGAATATGTTCTATATGTTGGATGCAACTGGGAATTTGGCCTAGGCACCTCAATGGCTCCCTGGACTGCAAACCTAGTAACTACTTATGCACTTATATGAACCATATTGTACTGTAATGACAACTGTGTAAAAAGTGTATAGTCTACCTGGCAATGTTATAGATATGCTATGACTACTGTGTGTGTGATTGTAATTGTTTAAAAAATGTATGATCTGTCTGACAATTATTGCATTATGTTATTATGTATTAGTTTTGATCTAAATGGACATTCTCATGTATTTCAAAACTGAGCCTGGAAATGTCCCAGTAGAGCAGTGCTGTACCACAGTTAACAAACGCAGCACACTAAACTAATTAACTAACTAACTGAACACAATATTTAAAAAAGATAATTTGTACAGTGTGTCATGTGACTATATACTCTTGGTAGCTGAGTGATGAACCTATGGACCTATGAACCTATAATTATTCTTGGCAAATGAACATCATGTCTTCTACATCTTGACTGTCTTTACTTTGTGTACACTTATTCACATACATATATGAAAAGCACATATTTGGGATGTAAGAGGAAACCAGAGGACACAGTGAAAACTCCCACAAAGAGGGCATGTGGAATTTACACAGAAGGAACCCCAGTCAGAAATCAGAGAACTAAGCACCATCAGGCAGCAATATTAACTGCTAATGATTTGTGGAGCCCTTACGTGGTGGTGTTTTTTCAATAAACAGAACTTTCTAAAAAAAAACAATGATCTGAGGCAATACATAATAGACAAATGTAAAGTCAGTTTTTCAGAAACATCATAGCCCTTCATAACTCATACTCAGTTTTAGTCATGCAGCAAGCTAGCCCATGTTTAACTTGTTCGAGGCTATGGCTTCTATTCACATACAGAAACAGTGATCAACTAGGAACTATTATTTGAGAAAACCACTGCTTTCTTCCCTTTAGTTTCCTTCCACTTATTTTTGTAACAAGTTCTTCCTCTTTTTGTAGGCCATTGCTTCTTTTTGCATACACATTTCTTACTACTGCACTGCAATCTCATCACTGCATCATGTTCAGCATTCATATTCAGAAAACGTTAACCTTTCTTTATAATTCAGGGCCTTTATAGCTCATAGATAGGTACTAGGCTATTGGCCCAAGGGCCTAAGTAAGCCTAGCCAACAAGTTTCCCTGGCTTACACCACCCAAGAAAGTTATTTTCCTGTGCCACTGTCGAGCAGAGCCACAGAAGTGATCCCCGGGGTGTATTTCCTATTTCTCATTCACTCATGAAGATTTTTCTTGAAGAGTGCTAATGAGGAACTTTGCTTGACATAGATTGGTAGCTTGTTCCAGAGTATGGGAAGTCTCTGGGACAGGAATCTATCCCTCCAGCATGTCCTGTTTATTGTGGTGACAAGGTTTAGGTCCCTAGAGCATGTAGCTCAGAGGGATTGGAATTTCTTTAGGTGTAGCATGTCCAACAGCTCTGGGTTTAACATAGCTTTATATGTCAGGCAGAGATCTCCTCAGAGTAGGCAATATGCTACAGAGTAAAGCTGGAATTTTTTGAGATGGTTAGTGTGGGGCATCTGTTTGTGGCCAGTAATCTTCTTTGTGAGGTACTTCTGTGGCCTTTCCAGCTGCTGCAGATGTCTTGTGAGGTACATTCCAAAAGGGGCGTTGCATTCTATAATGGGTCTAATGAGTGACGAGTAGAGGGGAACAATGACCTCTTTTTTCCTAGATGAGAACCCTTTTGTGATGAGGTGTGCCACATAGAAGGATTTCCTGACTACTGTGGCGATGTGATTATCAAAGCAGAGACTACTATCCACCTGGATCCCAAGGTCTCATCACATATTCAGTGCTAAGTAGACTGCTGCCTATGTGGTAGTTCATAGGTACAGAGTTTTTCCCAAAGGGGAAGACAATGCACTTTTTGGCATTGAGCTTGAGGCTATGGATTTGACACCAGGCATCTGTCTCAGTGAGGCCCTTCTGTAAGGATGCACACATCATTTGGGGACTTGACTATGGCTCCTAGTTTGCAGTCATCTGTGAACTTCATTAGCCAGAGGCCTTCTGTGTTAGCCTGTACTTCAGAGAAGTAGATACCAAACAGGAGAGGTCCCAGGACTAAACCCTGTGGTACTCCACTTGTCCCTGGTTTGAAGTCAAATTTGGAATCTGCAACTTTTACAGTGTGGGTTCTGTCAGTGAGCCAGTTGGCAACCCATCTTGTGATGTAGGGATTTATACATACTTTAGTGAGTTTAGCTATAATTCCAGAATGGGGGATGGTGTTGAAAGCCTTGGCGAGGTCAGGATATGCTGTGTGAACCACCTTACCATTGTCTACAACTTTGGTGACTGCCTCAAAGAAGTCGACCAGGTTGAAGAGGCATGATCTGCTTTTCACAAACCTGAACTGGGTGGGGTCCAGAGTCTGGAGGTTACCAATGTCTTTGTTTATGATTTCCATGATGATACATTCCATGGCCTTTCAGACCAGGCTCATCAGGCTAATAGGGTGATAGTTCCCAGGATCAGTGGTGGCTCCCCCTTTGTGGAGTGGGATAACTGTTGCTGTGTGCCATTCAGTGGGCACAAAGCCTGATGTGAGGCTATGACTGAACATGGTGCTTAGGTGGGGAGCCAGTTCATTCTGATGTTCATGTAAAACTCAGCCTGGGATATTGTCCGGTCCCATAAATGCTGTGTTTTTGGCATTAGAGAGTGCTGCATAGTTGTGATTACAGGGACTCTGCATTCTTCCTGTATAGATATGGGCCCTTTAGGGGGTGAGAGGGGGTTAAAATTAGCACTGAACCTATCTGCCAGGATGTTGGCAATATCAGGTGGTTCTGTAATTTTTGTGCTGTTGTGCTGTAACTCAGATTCATATCTGGGTGTTGCCATTGAGATTCTTGACATAGCTATAGAATGCTTTGTGGTTGTCCTTAGAATCAATGGCAATTTTGTTTTCGTAGCTAGCTTTGGAGGATCTTGTAAGGGATATCAGCTTCTTACTGAGGCTGACCAGGGAGCTCCTCCACTCATGGGATTTTACTCTCTTTTGGAACAGTTTAATCCTACTGTTGTACAGTTTGTTTATGGCAGGGGACCACCAGATTGGCTTCCTTTTTTTGGAGGATAGCTTCTTGGTTCTGTTAGGGACAGCACAATTCATGCACTCATGTAAGTGCTTATAGAGTGCATTTGTGTAGGATTCAGCAGTCGTAACTGTATTGTCCATCTGCATGGGTGTCATGAAGTTCGCCATTTCTTTCTTAAGAACTATGAATCTGGCTTTGGAGAAATTTTTTACCATGGTTTCCTAACTGGGGGTGGGGGCAGGATGTGGATATCTAGGGTGACTAGCTTATGGTCAGATCGGACCAACGAGGAGTTGACTTCAGGTGTGGTCACCGGTTCATAGGCTGGTACTAGACTATCGGCCCTAGGGCCTGTACAAGCCTAGCCATAACAATTCCCTGGCTATTACTTCCCACAGTATTTGCTTCCCTGAACTCCTGTCTAGCAGGGCAACTGACGTGATCCCTGGGGTGAATTTCCTATCTCCCATCCAGTCATCAAGGTTCCTTTTGAAGAGGACCAAAGAAGTGCTCTGCTTGACATGCATGGGCAGTTTATTCCAGAGTGTGGGGAGTCTCTGAGAAAGGAACCTATCCCTTCAGCATGTTCTGTTCATTGTGATGACAAGGTTTAGATCCCTGGAGCGTGTGTCTCTGAGGGATTGGGTTTTCTTTAAGTGTAGCATGTACAACAGCTCTGGGTTTGACATGACCTTGTATGTTAAGCAGAGATCGCCTCTGAGTAGACGATATGCAACAAAGTATAGGTGGAGTTTTTTTTAGATGG